>NC_080544.1:102638210-102718210 GCF_028640845.1 Ahaetulla prasina
AATACTGGAATGCTGCAATTATGTCACCCCAATCCTTTTTTTCTCTAGACTGGCCATACCCATTTCCTGCAACAATTCATATGTCAAGTCTCCAGGCCTTTATGTTGTGTCTTGTCTGCTCTCACCGCAGCCGGGGTCTGCTTATCTGCTCCCGAACACGGAGGAATGTATGCCTCCCGGCCCCAGTCCTGGCTCCATGCCCAGCCAAGCTGCAGAGGAGGGAGCATCCCCCGGCCCCAGCCCTGGCTCCATGCCCAGGCAAACGGAGCAGCTAGACCCCTCCCCCTCCTCCACAGCATGTGAGCTTGAGGAAAGTTTACTTCCAACAACAGCTGATTGGAGTGACCCTCGCATCAGAAGATTGGATAGGCGGAGGCAACAGAAGGAAGGGAGGGGCAGGCCTTAATGAGTGCTGAGTCATGGAGCCACACCCCATGGCCTATATAAAGGATCTGCTTTCTGGCAGTCTCTGAGTCAGGCAAAGTCGAACTTATCTTGCTGAAGTCACTTACTGGTCTCTGCCTGCTCTGAGGACTTTGCTAGGACTTTGGGCAGAGCTGCAGAGGCAAGCCTGATTCAGATTTCCCTGACCCGGCCGTCAGCGGAGGAGTGGGACAAGACACTTTAGTTGTTCTTCTCTGCACTTCTTCCAAACTCTCAACTTTTCTTTTATTTTTTTTGTAACATGGTAACCCACATGAAATTAACAGTAAATTAAACATTACATTAAACTGCTGACAAAAGTGTATTTATCCTTAGCAAGGAATGTCATATGAGACACGGTTAGAACTAAAGCTTTATCTTACTGGAAAAAAGAGCTATATGTTTTTTTTTTTAAAAAAGTTTTTTATTTTTTAACAAAGAATAAACATAGACATGTGTCGAAGCGAAAAGATATTGGACTAAAATACACATGTGGTTGGAGAAAATGATCAAAAAACATATTGACTTTAAACCTGAAGTGTTTTTGCTGGGAATTTTACCTGAAATATATACTAGAGATGTTAAATATTTGATTGTGAATATTATTACAGCAGCCAGGATTGTGTTTGCTAAAAATTGGAAAAATGACAAATTACCCTTATTTACGGGTTATTTACGGGACCGCCTACTGCTACCGAATACCTCTCACCGACCCGTGCGCTCTCATAGAGAGGGTCTCCTCAGGGTGCCGTCAGCGAGGCAATGTCATCTGGCGACGCCCAGGGGAAGGGCCTTCTCTGTGGGGGCTCCCACCCTTTGGAACGAACTACCCCCTGGACTCCGTCAGCTTCCGGACCTTCGGACCTTCCGCCGCGGGCTTAAAACATTCTTATTTAATTGTGCAGGACTGAGCTAGATTTTAAATTTATGGGTTTTAATTGGGTTTTATTTGTATGTTTTAATTAACGGGCTTTTTGAATAAGTTTTTTAACTGTTTTTATACTGTATTTATGTGTTTTTAAGTGCCTGTAAACCGCCCTGAGTCCTTTGGGAGATAGGGCGGTATATAAATATGATTAAATAAATAAATAAATAAATAAATAAATAAATAAATAAATAAATAAATAAATAAATACCCTTGCAAGACGAAATTATTAGGAAGATGATGGAATGTGCAGAGATGAGTAAATTGACATTTGAAATTAGAGATCAAGAAGATAAGCAATATCATGAAATATGGGAGTTATTTTATTATTGGCTAGAAGGAAAGATATGTTAAAGACCCGACCGAATAAGAGATCTAGATGATATAAGATAGATGTATGAAAGAGATGTTTATCTTAAGATTGCACAAGAACATATGTAAATGCCCCATCAACACATTGTAATTGATTTGATGAGATTTCTAACCAAAAATGTTATAGGGAATGGAAGTCAATATTTATTGGACTATCTAGTCGTGACTATGGACGGTTGTGATTTGGAATGCAGGAACAATTAATCAATTAATTAAATGAAAGAAATGTGAAGCTAAAGGAAAGAAAACTGCAACGCAGCTGAATAAAAGCAGCTTGAAGTTGATGAATGTCTGCAGAGAAATGAATATGTAGCTTTAGTTATGAATGAAATACACATCAGAAAGTGTGAATTGATGTCATGTAGGCTGTTGTGTGCGACTGAAAGTAAGAATCCATACAGTAGATTTGTGCCTGCTTCATATACCACTCCAGTGAATGTTGATAATAGAAGTATTAGGAACTGATTTGGAGATCATTGTGCGATATTCTGAATGAATATCACCCAGAGGAGAAATTATTTTGTTAAGTGACATGATTGGATGGATCAGAACACACTGAGAGATCTATTTATCTACTTGCATGTAACGTGTTCTTCTCCAGAAACACTATACGACTAACCAGAGCATATAAAACATTTACTAGACCAATTCTTGAATACAGCTCACCTGTCTGGAACCCATACCTCATTTCGGACATTAATACAATTGAGCGTGTCCAGAAATATTTTACAAGAAGTGTTCTCCACTCCTCTGAATAAAACAAAATACTTTATGCCACCAGACTTGAAATCCTGGGTTTAGAAAATTTAGAACTCCGCCGCCTCTGACAGGACCTGAGTTTAACTCATAGAATCATCTATTGCAATGTCCTTCCTGCTAAAGACTACTTCAGCTTCAATCACAACAATACAAGAACAAACAGTAGATTTAAACTTAATATTAACCGCTCCAATCTTGATTGCTGAAAATATGACTTCAGTAACAGAGTTGCTAATGCTTGGAATACCCTACCTGACTCTGTGGTCTCTTCTCAAAGTCCCCAAAGCTTCAACCAAAAACTGTCTACTACTGATCTCACCCCTTTCCTAAGGGGTCTATAAGGGGCATGCATAAGAGCACAAACGTGCCTACCGTTCCTGTCCTACTGTTGCTTCATGCTTATACTTATGTATGGTGTTATGACAAATAAATAAATAAAATCAATCAATCAATCAAAATGTCCTGTCTTTTCTCTAGACACTAAAGATGGTATACATGGGGGGTCATCCTTCATTTTTTACCTCACAGAAATGTTGTGCTGTGGAAAAAGAAAAATACAAAGTCACCCTGTTATACAGTATGTGCAGTTAGAGATTTGGCTCTTGGTTTCCTTGTTTCTGGTCCAACTTTCTAATGGCTAAACTATACTTGAAAACCAGCAAACCCAGTGCCTGCTTGCTACAAACCACTACATTGTTAACAAATTCTGATTTTTTAAAAAACAGACAATGGTCATAAGCTGTCAGATTCCCAGAAACAAGAGAACTCCATGGAGTATGTTAATAATAATAATAATAATAATAATAATAATAATAATAATAATTATTATTATTATTATTATTATTATTATTATTATTATTATTATTATTTAATTTGTATACCGCCCTTCTCCCGAAGGACTCAGGGCGGTAAACAGCCAAAATAAAATACAAAAGAAACAATACATACAATACTAAAAAACAACCCTTAAAAAACTTATTCAAATGGCCAAATTTAAAATGTAATAACGCCCTATAAAATTGACAGAAATTTCAAACCCATAAAATCAAATTAAAAATTTTAAAAATCAAGCCAGTCCAGCAAGGCGGAATAAATAGGTTTTAAGTTCGCGGTGAAAGGTCCTAAGGTCAGATAGTTGTCGAAGTCCAGGGGGAAGTTCGTTCCACAGGGTAGGAGCCCCCACAGAGAAGGCCCTCCCCCTGGGGGCCGCCAGTCGACATTGTTTGGCTGACGGCACCCTGAGGAGTCCCTCTCTGTGAGAACGCACCGGTCGTTGGGAGATAGAGGATGGCAGTAGACGGTCCCGTAAGTAAGTTTCTCTTATTTCTCCTTTGGAAAAAAGCGTTCTTCCCAACAATTTTTTTTTGCAATGTTTAAGTCATTTTATTTTATATGCAAATGTCCAGTTTAATTATATCATGTTTTACTTTAGTAAATTTTGTTGTGGTGGCCATGATGATCTTAATAAGATTTTTTGGATAGAAAAGTGAATTATCACAAAAAACAAACAAATATCGGGTCATATACCACCTTTATTTATTTTTTAAAATATGCATTTATTTAAAATAGCAAATGCAAATATTGCATTCTCTCCCCCTCCCCGTTTTTTTTTTTTTTTTAAAGATTTTGCTAGCTGAAGTGAGGGTTGGGATGAACAAATAACATGAGCCCATCCCGAAAATTACAGTGTTCATATATTGGAAAAACCCTGAATTTAAACCTCACTTAGCAAAGCCAAAATTTACTTCCTGATATATATCAATATTTGCTTTAATTATTAAAGGTCTTATATGTGCAGGATATTTTCCCCCTTTTTGAGGAAATTAAGAGTTCATTGAAAAGGGCTAAAGACCAAGAGAAAATAACTCTGGGCCTCTGTGGCTCAGGCTGCTAATGCAGTCTGTTATTAACAGCAGCTGCCTGCAATTACTGCAGGTTCTAGTCCCACCAGGCCCAAGGTTGACTCAGCCTTCAATCCTTTATAAGGTAGGTAAAATGAGGACCCAGATTGTTGGGGACAATAAGTTGACTTTGTATATAAATATACAAATAGAATGAAGACTATTGCTAACATAGCGTAAGCCGCCCTGAGTCTTCGGAGAAAGGCGGGATATAAATGCAAATAAAATAAAAAAACTAGCAGAAAAATACATCTCAAATAACGTTGCTCATAATTTCTGCAAATATAATTAATAGCTAAAAAGGCAACACCACCTGAAAGATGAAACTATGGAGCTGAAGACTCAGAAAAGAATTAAGAGATTTTTTTCTCTTGCTTAGTTTTTAAGTGGCAGCTGGATAGGATTTGAGCCTGTTCTGAGTTCTGGAAATCAAAATGTGCATTTCCTAAAAATGAATACCTGGCACTGTCATTGAATTCTACCACCAACACCATCCCCATGTTTAAAAATATGAAATTACATGGTAAAAGGAAGTGATAAAACCTCCATCAAAGTCCTGGGAATGCATCCACCTGTTTGCACATGTTCCTTGCTCAAGAGCAGGACATTTCTCATCTTACCTGTTAATCCACACTTGGACATATTTGGAACAAGAGCTAAGCAGAACTCCGTGGTTTTGATTTCAAAGTGATTAGAAAGAGGGAGGGAGCAGGAATCGTGCATATACCAAAAGGTTAAAAGTTTAGTTTCTTACACTTATCTTCGAATAAAAACAAGAATCATCTAGGAAGGCCATCTTCCCTGCTCCAAAAGAAAGCCTAATATTCATAGGATCACAGGAAGTGTTAGTATCGCTTTACAATGCCTTGGTAAGACTCTACTTGAAATATTGCATCCGGTTTTGATTGCCACGATATAAAAAAGATGTTGAGATTCTAGAAAGGGTGCCGAGAAGAGCATCAAAGACGATTAGGGGACTGGAGGCAAAAACATATGAAGAACGGTATGTCTAGTTTAATGAAAAGAAGGACTAGGTGTGACAGTGTTCCAATATCTAAGGGGCTGCCACAAAGAAGTGGGAGTCAACCTGTTTTCCAAAGCACCAGAAGGCAAGGTAAGAGACAACGTATGGAAACTAATCAAAGAGAGAAGCAATCTAGAACTAAGGAAAAAAATTTCCTGACAGATGGAACAATGAACGGGTAGAACAGCTTGCCTTCAGAAGTTGTGGGTACTTTATCACTGGAGGTTTTGAAGAAGGGATTGGCCAAATATTTATCTGAAAGGATATGGTTTCCTGCCTGAAAATGGGTTTTTTATTTATTTATTTATTATTTATTTATTTATTTGTCAAGCATGTATAAGATAACAGATATAAGTATAAACATGATTATGAATACAGGATAAGGATACTTAATAAATGAGGACATTAGGACAGGGACGGTAGGCATGTTGGTGCGCTTATGCACGCCCCTTACAGACCTCTTAGGAATGGGGTGTCTACAGTAGACAGTCTAAGGTTAAAGTTTTAGGGATTTGGGGATGAAACCACAGAGTCAGGTAGTGCATTCCAGGCACTGACCACTCTGTTGCTGAAGTCGTATTTTCTGCAATTGAGTTTGGAGCGGTTTACCTTAAGTTTTTTGTTTGTTTGTTTTTTTTACATTTATATCCCGCCCTTCTCCGAAGACTCAGGGCGGCTTACAGCGTGTAAGGCAATAGTCTCATTCTATTTGTATATTTACAAAGTCAACTTATTGCCTCCCCAACAATCTGGGTCCTCATTTTACCTACCTTATAAAGGATGGAAGGCTGAGTCAACCTTGGGCCGGGCTTGAACCTGCAGTAATTGCAGGCTACTGTGTTCTAATAACAGGCTCCTTACAGCCTGAGCTATTATGGCCCTTTATCAGGGGTAAAATCTACTTACCTTCCCAACCGGTTCGGAAGTGCATGCCGCCCGCCGCCGCATGTCACATGCACGCTTGGACCCTCTGCGCATGCACAAACCCTTCTGCGCATGCGCAGTGGGTAAAAAACAGGTTACTTCTTGGTTAAAACCAGGAAGTAATGACGACCAGGCGGGTGGGTGGAGCCTTGCACTGCCATCGCTACCGGTTCTCCAAACCACCAACCGCCATCGCTACCAGTTCAGCCAAACCGGTCCGAACCAGGAGCATTTCACCCCTGATTTGTATCTATTGTTTGCTGTTGTGTTATTGTGGTTGAAGCTGAAGTAATCGTTGACAGGTAGGACATTGTAGCAGACAATTTTATGTACCACGCTTAGGTCAGACCGAAGGCGGCCTAGTTGTTGGACTAGAAGACTTCCAAGGTGCCTTCCAACTCTGTTATTCTATTCTATTCTAGTTTGGTAATGAAATGTCTGCAAGAAAACCACGAAGAATACTTCTAAGTATTAGAAAATTGACTACAATTGATTAGGAAAATTTGGAGACCCTCTGCTCTATAGATTAAATCAGTAGTACACGATAAACTTCTCCTAAAACTAAAATCCTACGGCATTTCAGGACCCCTTCACAAATGGATATCTGCTTTTCTGTCTAACAGACAACAAGTGGTCAAAATTGGCAATGCTCTATCAAATCCTGTTCCTGTCAAGAGTGGCGTTCCTCAAGGCAGCGTCCTTGGACCAACACTCTTCATACTATACATTAATGATCTTTGTGACCACATCTCAAGTAATTGTGTTCTCTTTGCTGACGATGTCAAACTATTTAACACCACTGATAATACATCTATCATTCAAAAAGACCTTGATCATCTAACCGCTTGGTCTAAAACTTGGCAACTCCAAATCTCAACCAGCAAATGCTCAGTCTTACATATAGGAAAAAAGAACCCAAACACTAAGTACTCGCTTGATGGACATTACCTTACAGATGATCCCCACCCCGTTAAAGACCTTGGAGTTTTCATGTCAAATGATCTAAATGCCAAAGCCCACTGCAAATACATAGCAAAAAAGGCTCTAAGAGTTGTAAACCTAATCTTGCATAGCTTCTTTTCCAAAAACACTACACTACTAACCAGAGCATATAAAACATTTGCTAGACCAATTCTAGAATACAACTCACCTGTTTGGAACCCTCACCATATCTCTGACATCAATACAATTGAACGTGTCCAGAAATATTTTACAAGAAGAGTTCTCCATTCCTCTGTAAACAACAAAATACCTTATCCCACTAGACTTGAAATCCTGGGCTTGGAAAACTTGGAACTCCGTCGCCTTCGACAAGACCTAAGTTTAACTCATAGAATCATCTATTGTATTGTGTGCATTGTATATGCTTATACCTTTATATACTATATAACCTTTCTGTATGATAGTTACATATATTGTTGTGACAAAATAAATAAATAAATAAATAAAATCAAAAGATATTTAGCTTTTATTTCTTATCCCTCTGGTAAAACGCTGCTCATATTTTCTTGGAAGCAAATTTATTTATTTATTTATTTATTTATTTATTTATTTATTTATTTATTTATTTTGTCACAACAATATATATAAGTATCATACAGAAAGGTTATATAGTATATATATGGTAAATATCTCTAATTGTTTCTTTATTTCTAATTGTTCTCTGTGACTCACTACGGATTTCCTACTCACGAGACCATCTGCTAAAATTAAGGAACATTTCTTTAATTAATCTCACCCCGCCTGTCTTTACAAACACGGAGGAGATTCTAACACAGGAGGAGGCAATTCCACGGAGCCATGGATTACTAAAAACCAAGCAGCGGAAGCAGAAGGAAAGAGGTAAAGATCTGGGATCTTAATCAAGCTAAGAACTGCACTAAAACTCCTCTGCCTTCAATTTTCCTAACAAATATCGCTCACTTGCAAATAAGATGGATGAAATACTCCTCTTAAACAAATACTATTCTGATTTTCGCAATTCAGCAGTCCTATGCTTCTCTGAAACCTGGTTAAATGAATCAATTGAAAATAGCAGCCTGAACATTCCAGGATTTCAAATTGACCGACCAGACAGGGTTCCAGAAACATCTGGTAAAAAGAAAGGAGGAGGCTTATGCCTATATATTAATTCAACCTGGTGTCAAGATTTTAACATAATTTACAAATTCTGTGACAACAATTTAGAGACTCTAATTATCAATTGCAAACCTTACTATTAGCCTCGTGGATTTTTCTCATTTCTTCTAATTGCTGTTTATGTCCCACCACAAGCCTGTGTAAACGAGGCATTACAGAACTCTAGCTGACCAAATCATGGAGGCTGAAGCCAAACACCCTGATTCACTGGCCATTGTTTTGGGAGATCTAAACAAGGCAAACTTAAGGAAAGAACTACCAAAATACTTTCAGCATGTCAATTGTCCCACCAGAGGCAAGAATACTCTAGACCACTGCTACACAACACTAAAAGATGCCTATCGGTCTTTACCACGTGCAGCTGTAGGACACTCTGATCATTGCATGATTCACCTTGTACCTGCTTACAGGCAAAGACTTAAAGCCATAAAACCAATAATTAAATCAGTGAAAACCTGGACGGAGGAATCAGAATTAAAGCTACAGGCATGTTTTGACTGCACTGATTGGAATATTTTTAAAGATACCTCTGCAGACCTGGATGAACTCACAGATACTGTAACATCATATGTCAGCTTCTGTGAAGACCTATGTGTACCTACAAGGAACTTGCGAATACACAGTAATAACAAACCTTGGTTTACACCTAAACTTAAGCAGCTACGACATTCCAAAGAGGAAGCCTACAGAAAAGGTGATAAAATGCTGTACAATCAGGCCAGAAATGCACTAACAAGGAGATAAGAGCAGCAAAAAGAAGCTACTCTGAAAAGCTAAAGAATCAATTTTCAGCAAATGAACCAGCAAACATGTGGAAAACTCTTAAAAATATCACCGGCTATGGCAAACCTCCTTCCCAGGCTGAAGGTAATCAACAACTGGCAGATGACCTGAATGAGTTTTACTGCAGGTTTGAAAGGAAACTACAGCCACCTATCTCCACAACCCCATCTCAGACACACCAACAACAGCCAAGCCTCCTACAACTGACCCCATTTCATTGGGTTCACAACCCCTAGTGATCACAGAAAAGGAAGTGCAGGACCTATTTCACAGACAAAAGCCAGGAAAAGCTCCAGGCCCAGACAAGATAACTCCTTCTTGCTTAAAAGTCTGTGCTGACCAATTGGCCCCATCTTCACCCATATTTTCAATAAATCACTAGAGATGTGCTATGTTCCTTCTTGCTTCAAACGCTCTACCATCATCCCAGTGCGAAGAAGCCCACCATCAAGGAACTGAATGACTACAGACCAGTTGCTCTAACATCTGTAGTCATGAAAACCTTTGAAAGGCTAGTGCTTTCCTACCTCAAAACCATCACGAATCCGCTCTTAGACCCTTGCAATTTGCATACCGAGCAAATAGATCAACAGATGATGCTGTTAATATGGCTCTGCACTACATCCTACAACATCTTGAGTCTCCAAAGACCTATGCAAGGGTCCTTTTGTAGACTTTAGTTCAGCATTCAATACCATCATTCCAGACATTCTTCTAACTAAGCTAAACCAGCTACAGGTACGGAACAGACTTGTAAGTGGATCACAAGCTTCCTAACAAACAGGAAGCAGCAGGTGAAGCTAAGCAAGATCACATCAAATACCTGTACAATTAGCACAGGGCCCCCAAGGCTGTGTGCTCTCCCACTTCTCTTCTCTCTGTATACCAATGACTGCATCTCCAATGATCCATTTGTTAAGCTACTGAAGTTCGCAGATGACACAACAGTGATTGGTCTCATTCGAGACAATGACGAATCCGCATATAGGCGAGAGGTCGAGCGACTAGCCTTGTGGTGCAACCAAAACAATCTGGAACTGAACACACTCAAAACCGTAGAAATGGTGGTAGACTTTAGGAAAAACCCTTCCATACTTCCACCTCTCACAATACTTGACAACACAGTATCAACAGTAGAAACCTTCAAATTTCTGGGGTCTATCATATCGCAAGATCTCAAATGGACAGCTAACATCAAAAACATCATTAAAAAGGACAACAAAGAATGTTCTTTCTGCGCCAACTCAGTAAGCTCAAACTGCCCAAGGAGCTGCTGATCCAATTCTACAGAGGAATTATTGAGTCTGTCATTTGCACCTCTATAACTGTCTGGTTCGGTTCTGCAACCCAACAAGAAAAACACAGACTTCAGAGGATAATTAGAACTGCAGAAAAAATAATTGCTACCAACCTGCCTTCCATTGAGGACCTGTATACTGCACGAATCAAGAAGAGGGCCGTGAAAATATTTGCAGATCCCTCGCATCCTGGACATAAACTGTTTCAACTCCTACCCTCAAAACGACGCTATAGAGCACTGCACACCAGAACAACTAGACACAAGAACAGTTTTTTCCCGAAGGCCATCACTCTGCTAAACAAATAATTCCCTCAACACTGTCAGACTATTTACTGAATCTGCACTACTATTAATCGTTTCATAGTTCCCGTCACCAATCTCTTTCCACTTATGACTGTATGACTATAACTTGTTGCTGGCAATCCTTATGATTTATATTGATATATTGATCATCAATTGTGTTGTAAATGTTGTACCTTGATGAACGTATCTTTTCTTTTATGTACACTGAGAGCATATGCACCAAGACAAATTCCTTGTGTGTCCAATCACACTTGGCCAATAAAATTCAATTCTATTCTATTCTATTCTATTCTATTCTTAGGAATGGGGTGAGGTCAATAGTAGAAAGTTTTAGGATAAAGTTTTAGGATTATGGGAAGAGACCACAGAGTCAGGTAAAGTATTCCAAACACTGATGATTCTGTTACAGAAGTCATATTTTCTGCAATCTAAATTAAAGCAATCTAGATTAAATCTCACATTAGAAGGTAAGAGGCAGGGGAAATGGGGCATCCGATTTCTTCTCTACCACACAATTATTTCTAGGACCTGAACCGCTGTTATAGGGCTTTGCCAGCACCACCCTACGTTTTGGGGAGGAAGTGTGTCTTTCAAATATAACAAATAAGAAGGGTCTATTTCAAAGTAGGAGAAGGAAGAAAAGACAGATCTGGAAATTGGAATTGATTCCATTTCCACATAATCTTTTTAATTTAAAAATAATGCACAAAGAAGCTATTTTTTTTTAAAGCATCAAAACCAATATCCTTCATACAGGACATTATTAAGTGCAGCATTATGAAGAAGATTATGGTCTTCTTACTTCCGAACACTAATTATAGTGTTTGTGGTTTCACGTTAATATGACACAAGCTCGGTTATTTTGAATATTCTAAACGAGCACCCCCCCCCCAATGCCTTGGAAGAGACATCTATATAAGAAAGCTGAAATTTGGAGACAGGGAAGGGATGGAATAAAATTGGTGTGCAAACTTAGTCCAACAAAGAGTTTTTAAAGAAAATGGGGGGGGGGACCCTGTTTTACAGATGTCTTTTAAAAATATATTTTTGACCACCCCTGTTTCCTAGCTGTATCTTTTTTAGTAGCGTTACATGTAATTTTAATCTGATTGCAGCAGACCTGAATGTTAGCTACTTTGATTAAGTTTGTGTGATTAGAGAAAAATCATCTCCCTCTCCCTCTTTCATATATATATATATATATATATATATATATATATATATATATATATATATATATATATATATATATATATATATATGTAGGTTTTCATAGGTTTTCACGGATATAGGTATGTAGGTCTTGGCATATTTGGGTCTTTTCCCATGTAAGGTTGGGAGTATCTTGGCAACGTTTTGATGAGGTCTCACTCATCATCTTCAGGCTGGTGCTTTCACACAAGCACAAAACCTTTCACAAAACCTAGGAAAACAAATATATACAAACAAATATATAATTCTGTTTGGGTGAGAACACCCCCCCCCATCCAATCAGAGCACAGCCAACCCCACCATCCAATCATAGCACAGCCAACCACACCATCCAATCAGACCACAGCCAAACCCCCACCCAATCAGAACACAGCCAAGCTCCCAGCCAATCAGTTCAAACCCCCACTAGCAGTTAAAAGGAAGAAACAGCTGTGATCACACATTGCTCCTAGAAGCACGAAGCTGTAAACACTGTAAACACCAGCCTGAAGATGACGAATGAGACTTTGTCGAAACGTTGCCAAAACACTTCCAATTTTATGCGGGAGAAAACCCAAATAACCAAAGACCTACATACAAACACCCACGAAAACCTCAGAAAACAAACACACACACACACACACACACACACACACACACACACACACACACACATACAGTGATGGGATTCAAGTAATTTAACAGCTGGTTTTCTGCCCTAATGACCAGCTGGGTGAGTGTGGCCATGGGGGGCATGGCCATGGGGTGTAACAGGCATGACTCAGCCTCCTGCACCCCCCTGGGAGCAAAAACAGGCCATGAGGGGGGCACCCCCCCAGCACCCCATTTTTGGCCTAGTAGGCCTCCCTGCAGCCTCCTAGAAGCAAAAAGAGGGCACGTGGGGACTCCTGGAAGGGGTGGGGTGGGAAGGGGCAGGGCCATCCAGCAGTTTAACAATTGCTGGTTCGCCCGAATTGTCCTGAACCAGCTGAATCCCATCACTGTGTGTGCATACACACACACACACACAATTATACCTACATGTTGATAGATAGATAGATAGATAGATAGATAGATAGATAGATAGATAGATAGATAGATAGACAGATAGACAGATAGACAGACAGACAGACAGACAGACAGACAGACAGACAGACAGACAGAGAGATACAGGGAGAGAGAGATACAGGGAGAGAGAGAGTATAAAGATAGAAATAGATAGATAGATAGATAGATAGATAGATAGATAGATAGATAGATAGATAGATAGATGGATGGATGGATGGATGGATGGATGGATGGATGGATGGATGGATGGATGGATGGATGGATGGATGGATGGATAGATAGATAGATAGATAGATAGATAGATAGATAGATAGACAGACAGACAGACAGACAGACAGACAGACAGACAGACAGACAGACAGATAGATAATAGATAGATAGACAGACAGAAAGGCAAACAGAAAAATAGAGAGATACATAAATTAGATAGACAGGCAGACATAGACATGCCAGATACAGATTCTCAAGATTCTTCCCAGATACACATTCTCAAGTATCTCATATGTATTTAAATCTGAACTCTGAGAGAGGCTGAGGTCATTTGAATCCTTGATTGGAGGCAACTTTCACTGAAATCAGCCAAAGTACCTGGGAGCTCTAAGTATATCCTCAGATTTCCAAAGGACTTGGTTTTGAATAGGCTAATTTGAGATCTTACCCGTTGGAGGCCATTCAACCTGTATATACTAGGATTTTTCTGTTGAGTTAAACCATGCATTCAGCAGCGGCTATATGAAGACTGGGCCAAACATGCTTGTTCAAGAAAGGTTCGATACTTGATGCTCAAAGGCTTCTGATGGCAGAAGAATGAAATAAAGCGATAGTCATTTCTAGTGTGCAACTGGGATCATATAAGACAAACGCCTAGGTTTGGAAACAGATTCATTTGCACAATCTACTAGAGTTTGTTATGCTCAGTCTTGGATGGGTCTACTGTCAGTCTTCTCTTTGTTAGCCTCCTGCATAACCCCAGTCTACTTAGTTATTTGATGGATTAATGCCGCCATCCCCAACCTTTCTGGTTCTATGGACCAGCAGCTGGTGCAAACAAAGCTAGTGTTGTGGTCCGCCAGCAGCCTGCAGAGCTGGCAGCAGAGTCGGACAGTGAGGAGGCTGAGGAAGAACATGGGCCATTACTGGAGGCTGGGTAAGGCCCAGATGAGGGTTGTGCATCAGAGGCAGAGATGGGGGCAGAAGCTTCTGCACGTGTGCAGATCATCATCAGTGATGACATCAGGGCAGGTGGGCGGAGCATCCCACTGCCATTACTACCGGTTTGCAAGAACCGGAGTGAACCAGGAGCAACCCACCACTGGTGTGTGTGAAGAGTCTCTGCCTGCCAGGTGAAATAGCATACAGCAGAAAAAGTATTGCCCCATAATAATAGAATAGAATAGAATAGAATTTTTATTGGCCAAGTGTGATTGGACACACAAGGAATTTGTCTTGGTGCATATGCTCTCAGTGTACATAAAAGAAAAGATACGTTCATCAAGGTACAACATTTACAACACAATTGATGGTCAATATATCAATATAAATCATAAGGATTGCCAGCAACAAGTTATAGTCATACAATCATAAATGGAAAGAGATTGGTGATGGGAACTATGAGAAGATTAATAGTAGTGCAGATTCAGTAAATAGTTTGACAGTGTTGATGGAATTATTTGTTTAGCAGAGTGATGGCCTTCGGGAAAAAACTGTTCTTGTGTCTAGTTGTTCTGGTGTGCAGTGCTCTATAGCGTCGTTTTGAGGGTAGGAGTTGAAACAGTTTATGTCCAGGATGCGAGGGGTCTGTAAATATTTTCACGGCCCTCTTCTTGATTCGTGCAGTATACAGGTCCTCAATGGAAGGCAGGTTGGTAGCAATTATTTTTTCTGCAATTCTAATTATCCTCTGAATAATCAGTACGTCTAGACTGAGTTTTGGTTTCATGGGTACTTTCAGCAGAAATATTACTATGGAGAATTTCCAAACACCACCAGTTTCTATTGACAAATGTAATCCTTTCTCGTCTGTTTATCTGGGAGGGGCTTGTGTATTACTTTGAAAAGATCCTACTCCCAATATTATCTTTAAAAAGTGCACGTTTTACTAGGAAAAACTTAAGCAACTGTACCTAATTCCCATCCATTCTAAATATTTTCACGGCCCTCTTCTTGATTCGTGCAGTATACAGGTCCTCAATGGAAGGCAGGTTGGTAGCAATTATTTTTTCTGCAATTCTAATTATCCTCTGAATAATCAGTACGTCTAGACTGAGTTTTGGTTTCATGGGTACTTTCAGCAGAAATATTACTATGGAGAATTTCCAAACACCACCAGTTTCTATTGACAAATGTAATCCTTTCTCGTCTGTTTATCTGGGAGGGGCTTGTGTATTACTTTGAAAAGATCCTACTCCCAATATTATCTTTAAAAAGTGCACGTTTTACTAGGAAAAACTTAAGCAACTGTACCTAATTCCCATCCATTCTAAATATTTTTTCTTTCTCGTCTCTATCCCACACCTTCAAGGTTAAAAAAAAAAAATCAAATGTAAAAACTGCCCTTGCATCTATCTTACAGATTTTAATGCATGTGTTGGTGTTGAGGTATTAATGATAAATAAATAATATATTTGGCAAATAATAATAATCCAAAAGAGTCTAGTTATAACTGCATAAGAGGGACATGGTGGCTCAGTGGCGAAGATGCTGAGCTTGTTGATCGAAAGGTCAGCAGTTCGGTGGTTTGAATCCCTAGTGCCGCGTAATGGGTGAGCTCCTGTTACTTTCCCAGCTTCTGCTGACCTAGCAGTTCGAAAGCATGTAAAAAATGCAAGTAGAAAAATAGGGACCACCTTTGGTGGGAAGATGCGCCTTTGGCGTTGAGTCATGCTGGCCACATGACATGGAGACATCTTCAGACAGTGCAGGCTCTTCGGGTTTGAAACGGAGGTAGCACCAGCCCCTAGAGTTGGGAACAACTAGCACATATGTGCGAGGGGAACCTTTACATTTACCTTATAACTGCATAATGCAAATCATGCAATACAACATTTCTATCTTTGTTGACTTTTTCAAAAAAGAGAAACGCACACAAGCTCACACACATGGGGGGGGAGATGAGCGATAGATACAGAGAGATAGAGATTATAGAGATATAGAAATAAATAGATGGAGGGAAAGAGATAGATAGATGATAGATTAGATAGATAGATAGATAGATAGATAGATAGATAGATGATAGATAGATAGATAGATAGATAGATAGATAGATAATGAATAGATTGGATAGATGCTAGATGGATAGGTAGATGTTAGATAGATAGGTGATAGATAGGATAGATAGATGCTAGATAGATACATAGGTGATGGATAGATAAATAGATGATAAATATATAGATAAATGATAGAGGAGAGAGGGAGGGAGAGGGGAGGGAGGGAGAGAGAGAGACACAGAGAGACAGAGAGAGAGATGTACTGAGTGTCTTGGCACACAGCAGCATCTCATTCAAGCCATCATTAAGCAAACTAAGGTTGCAAAACCAAGAGAAAACCATACTAACTCTTAGATGCACAAAACACATTTAAGGTCCTATGACAACAACCAGCGGTTGCCCCACCTTGTCTTCATCAACAGGTGACTTCCAAACAATAATGTTTCCAGGGAGGCTGCACAGGCCACATCTAAGCACCCCGCAGGCGATATCCAGCCCCTGGGCCTCGAGTTTGACATCCCTGATCTAACTCTAAGCAGGCGCTACCTGTTAGTTGAGAAGGTTCCTATGCATAAGTGTTGGTTACTACCTTTAAAGCGCTCCATGGCTTAGGGCCCGGGTACTTACGGGACCACCTGCTGTTACCCTATGCCTCCCACCGACCCGTACGCTCACACAGAGAGGGTCTTCTCAGGGTGCCGTCCGCCAAGCAATGTCGGCTGGCGGCCCCCAGGGGAAAGGCCTTCTCTGTTGGAGCACCTACCCTCTGGAACGAACTTCCCCCTGGTTTGCGTCAATTACCTGACCTTCGGACCTTTCGCCATGAATTGAAAACGTACTTGTTTATCCAAGCGGGACTGGCTTAATTTTTTAAATTTTGAATTTTAACAATTTTAATTGGGGTATTTTATTATGGGTCAAATTTGATGGTTTTAATTTTCGGCCAATTATAGAATACGTTATTTTAACTGTTGTTTTAATTTGTATATTGTACTGTTTTAATCTGGCTGTACACCGCCCTGAGTCCTTCGGGAGAAGGGCGGTATAAAAATCTAAATAAATAAATAAATAAATAAATAAATAAATAAATAAATAAGTAAGTAAGTAAGTAAGTAAGTAAGTAAGTATGATTAGCCCTGAATCAATTTAATTGGATCCTCACCTGATCTTTTGCATCTGACAATTTCTTGCTTATCTCAATAGTAAAAGCAACAAAAGCCACAAAAGAAAAGTTTTCAGGAGCCCCGTAAGCAATAAGGACACCTTGATGCCTTTCAGTGACTTCCTGACAGTATTTTTGTCATTACTTTCCCACTTTCCGCCTTTTAAAAGGTAAGCCCAGGCCACCGGTATACCCCGTGGGTCATTCCAATCATGTCAATTTTTTTCCCCCCATAGAGCCCAACGTAATGGAGTAGGCAGGAAGGGAAAGTAGCTGTTACTGAGCTTTGCACTCCTGCCTTTTGTTTGCTTGTCTTTAATTACTTTCAACTACTTCCTCCTCGTCATTATAACAATGGGATGAAATGGTTCTTTTCTAAACCCGTTGGTGGAGTAAAGGCAGGCAGCAAATAGGTTGTTGCAACCTATTATTATGACCTTTCTCTGCTCGGTAATTGTTTAGCAATTTGTACCTGGAGAATCATGCGGTGTGCCACACAAGATACGGGCAGAGTAGTTTGAGGACAGCCAGCATAATTATTAAGTGCCACTGTTACAAGGGAGTTAAACTCCGGTGCTTTAAAAAGCATCAAGTTGAAGGAGCAATGCTGGGATTAATTACTGTGTGTGTGTGTGTGTACAACAATTATAAGACTAATAATCAGAACGTTCCAAAAAGTGTTGAAAATTCTCTCTCTTGCTTTCATCCCCTCTCGTCATATAGTTTTGCTGTAAGCCAGCATCCAGCATTTAAATCATCTTCAATCAGTTGGCTCTTAGGAGTCTTAGGATCAGTTTGGGCTAGCAGTTTTGGGAACAATTGTGGTTTTTCTAAACATCTGTAGGCCACCAAAGATTGAGGAACCTAAATTCAGAGCTATATATGGTATATATGCAAACCCTCGACCTATATTTAACCACTGTCAAACTACACTATACCTCCACTATAACTGCTATAAACTCCACTATAACTACAGCAATGTGTCTCAATGTATTGGTGGGCCTGACGATATTTTTGCTATGTAAGGAAATTGGGCAGATTACAGTGTTAGTACTGATTGACTAGGAAGCTAATTGCAGAAGGAGGAAACTGCCTTTAACGTATCACAAGTGGCCCGGGGTGGGGATGGGGAAGGAGAGGCCAAAAATGTGTATGATCAAAGCCACACACACACACACCTCTTTTAACATGTATTATATGTGTAACACATTTTAAAAAGGGGTGGGACTTTGATTTCATGGCTGACATGTGGATTTATTTTATTTTATTTATTATTTTATTTTATTGTTCTATTTATTATTTTATTGTTTTATTTATTGTATCTTATTATATTTTCTTTTCTTTTATATACACTGAGAGCATATGCACCAAAACAAATTCCTTGTGTGTCCAATCACACTTGGCCAATAAAAAAAAAATCTATTCTATTTATTTTATATTATTTTGTGTTATCGTTTTATTATTTCATTTCATTTTCTTTTGATTTATTATTATTTTATTTATCAAACTTCTATACCGAATAGCTCACCTAAGTGGGCTCTCGGTGGTTTACAATAAAAAAAAAAAAAACCATAGTAGTATAAAAACATAGTTAAAAAATAAAGATACCAACAGAATGAAAACAAGGTTAAAAAATGAAGATGTTAAAAAGTTAAAAGAGGTGGAGGGAGCGCCCGCAAGCCATCTGACCACCTTCAGGGTTGAATATCACTCTCAAACCCCTTGCCTTGCAAAGCTGTGATGGGTAGTGGTTAGCAGGCTAACTCAACTCACTGCTTGGAATTTGATCCTCACTGGCTCAAGATTGACTCAGCCTTCCGTCCTTTTGAGGTTAGCAAAATGAGGACCCAGATCGATGGGGGAAAATACACTGACTCTGTTGTAGGAAGTTAACACCCACCCTTCTCTTAGGAAAATGAGATATTTTAGGAAATATTAAAAGGGCAGAATATTTCCCCTAAAAGGAAGGCAGAAACTCTCTCACACACACACATACCTTTGTCAATGGGCCATTAAGGCCTGGGCCAGTCTATTCTACATAACAAAGATCTACCACCTTCAGGCAGAGCCATAGTAGGAATCCCAAAGCCCTTTCATTGCCTCCTTACCCAGCAAGGCTCAACCAAACCTGAGACTCAAAAATACAACCTACAAAGTTGCCCCTGCATGGTCCCGTGGGAATCTGACAACCAATCAGAATACAAGCTCAAATTCAAAAGCCCAGAAAGGGGATACAACTCAGGCACTCTTGGCATCTCTTCCCATTTTTTCTTCACCCAAGATCTTCAAGGCGTGTGATCTTGTCCGCCATTAAAACCATCTTTCCAAGCAGCCGCCATGTTTCCAGTGTCTTTCTTCCCCACTTAGAACTGAACCCAGAAGGACATTTCTTCCAACACTGTAAACAGCTTAGAGAGTGCTGTAAAGCACTATGAAGCGGTATATACGTCTTGAGTGCTATTACAGTTGCTATTTCTAGCGTTCTATTTCCTAGAACAGAGGTCGCCATCCTTTCGGACCTCAGGGACCACTAAATTCATAATTTTAAATCCCGTAGACCAGGGGTCTCCAACCCTGGTCCCTTTAAGACTTGTGGACTTCAACTCCCACAGTTCCTCAGCCAGTTTTGCTGGCTAAGTGACTCTGGGACTTGAAGTGCACAAGTCTTAAAGAGACCAAGGTTGGAGACCCCTGCCGTAGACCACTAATACAAATTTTTAAAAAAGATAAATTTAGTGCAAGTATTTAGTGCAATATAAAAAAATGCAAATAAATTTTCTGCGGACCACCAAAATTTTCTCACAGATCACCAGTGGTCCACGGACCACCAGTTGGTGACCACTGTCCTAGAAGGCTAGGAAAGTTGAGGTGGTTTTACTTGCATGCATGAGTGGTTTTATTTCTTCCAGGGGTGGGGGTGGAATTACTTTGCTAATATGGGGGGTTTCTTATATTGAAAGGGTGGGATTCTCCCAGGGGTAAAATGTAAAATTTGCTACTACCGGTTCTCTGGGCGTGGCTTGGTGGGGGTGGCCAACTTTTTTTTTTTTACTTTTAAAAGCATTTTTTTTCTACAAGCTCTTCAGCTGAAGAGGTTGTAGAAAAAATGCTTTTAAAGGGTTCTGACAATCCCAGCTGAGCTGCGCGATCATCAGAGGCTTTTTTTTTACTTTTAAAAGCATTTTTTACAACTTCTTCAGCTGAAGAGGTTGTAGAAAAAATGCTTTTAAAGGGTTCTGACAATCCCAGCTGAGCTGCGCGATCATCAGAGGCTTTTTTTTTACTTTTAAAAGCATTTTTTCAGCCGAAGAAAAAATGCTTTTAAAAGTAAAAAAACCCCAAACAACCTCTGATTATCGCGTGGCTCAGCTGGGGCGGGGGCAGGGGGGCAGGGATTTTTGCTACAGGTTCTCCAAATCACCCGCCACCATTGCTACCGGATTAAACAATCCGGTCCGAACCGGGAGCACTTCACCCCTGAATTCTCCCTACATTTTGGAAGGGTGAAGTTTGCAAGAATAGGCCACCACCAAAAGGGAGACGTGGGGGGGGGGCTATTCGTGCAACCTCCACTTTTTCAAAATTTGTGGTGGTGCAGTAATTGCCCCAAGCACAGTGGTGGGATTCAGCCGGTTCGTACCCATTCGGGAGAACCGGTTGTTAACTTTCTAAGCAGTTCAGAGAACCGGCTGTTGGAAGAAATCTTATTTTGTTTTTTTTCCCACTTTGCAGGGCTAATCCTGTAAGGAAGGCAGGAAGGAAACATTCTGGTGGTGTTTCTAGCCTAGTCTTTATTGCCCTGCTTATAGAAACTGCCTCTCTGCTTAACCCTTATTACATTGTAACAGCTAAGGCAAAGCACCCATCGAGGTGAGTGATGCTGAGTTGACCACACCCACACAGTCACATGACCATCAAGCCACACCTATCCAGCTGGTCATTAGGGCAGAGAACCGGTTGTTAAATTATTTGAATCCCACCACTGCCCAAGCAGCAATTTAAACCACCCTTCCTGTGGCATTTTTGTGACATGCAACACAACCTTTAGAATTTCCTGCCCCTGATTCATGCTTTCCTTCAGTGATTCTCCCTATATTAGCCCAGATGCTCAGCACACAATGGGAGAAAATGGCTGTCAGGCTATTTATATGCACATATCTGGTGAGTGTATTTAATAACTTATTCCTTAGCAGGCTGTGTGGAGTAGGGAGAGCAGATTATCTGGCTGCATTCTTTTCCAAAGAGCATTTTACATTTTATTTTCTTCCCCTCTAAATCCCTTTTGACAGCCTCCCCCCACACCCCACTCCCCACCTTCATGCAGTTGGCAACTGTGATTAATGGCACTTCCTTACGTTTCTTTTTCTTTTTTTAAAGCAATTATTATTATTTTTAACACATTCCTTTAAAGCCAAGCTAATGATAACCTTATGAGGCTCGGGAAAAGCCGACTGTGCAAGTGGCTGGCTCATTAAATCCTGTGTGACCACAGTCGCTCCTTTTTAACAGCTATCCCAGGGTAAATGTGTACATCTACCCTCCTGACTTCTTGTAGGACTTCTTGTTGTACCTTGATGAACGTATCTTTTCTTTTATGTACACTGAGAGCATATGCACCAAGACAAATTCCTTGTGTGTCCAATCACACTTGGCCAATAAAAAATTCTATTCTATTCTATTCTTGAAAGTGGAGGATAATGTAAAAAAATGACTCAGCAGTCCCTGTCACTTACATCAAGGTATTCTAGTTTATTCAGGGGCAATGCCAAAGGGGGTGGGTGGGTGGGCGGGGGGAAGAAGGGATATCATTCCAAAGAGCATTAGTGAATGGGTTGAAGAGAAGGAGAACACGGTAAAAGATAGGGGGTTGGATGCAGTGGTGGGATTCAGCCGGTTCGCACCTATTCGGGAGAACCGGTTGTTAACTTTCCAAGCAGTTCGGAGAACCGGTTGTTGGAAGAAATCTTATTTTGGTTTTTTCCACTTTCCAGGGCTAATCCTGTAAGGAAGGCAGGAAGGAAACATTCTGGTGGTGTTTCTAGCCTAATCTTTATTGCCCTGCTTACAGAAACTGCCTCTCTGGTTAACCCTTGTTACATTGTAACAGCTAAGGTGAAGCGCCCATCCACATGAGTGACGTTGAGTTGGCCATGCCCACAGGGTCACATGGCCACCGAGTCACGGCTACCTAGCTGGTCATTAAGGCAGAAAACTGGTTGTTAACTTATTTGAATCCCACCACTGGTTGGATGGAGTTGGTGAGAACCTTAAAAAGTGGACGCTATGCATGGATGTGGTAGAAATGCCTTAGCTTAAACTAGGCCAGGGGTGTCAAAACTCAATTGCACTGAGGGCTGCATCAGGGTTGCATTTGACCTTGGCGTGGCCGGGGTGGGGGGAATGGCCAGGGTGGGTGTGGCCAGCTTGGCATCTATTTTTGGTTGCGACGGCCTCCTGCAACCCTCTGCCAGCAAAAACGGAGCTGGGTGGGGCATGGATGCCCCCGAGCTCCGTTTTCAGCCGTGACGGCCTCCTGTAGATCTCTGCCAGTGAAAACAGAGCTTGGGTGGGGGCACATGCAGCCCGCTCAAGCTCCATTTTCACTGGTAGAGGCAACACGGGCCAGTCCTTCGCTGTTTCCAGGGCAGCCCCACGGGCCAGATCTAAGCACTCCGTGTGCCAAAGCTGGCCCATGGGTCTTAAATTTGACACCCCTGAACTAAGCAGATTAAAAATAGCAGTCTCTGAGCCTTTGGGATAGCTGAATCTGACAATTACACTTGCTCTGACTGTTATTACACAGATTTGGTTCTGGCTCCTTTCCATACAATACTTTTAACTTGATTCATGGAATAACAGAATAATAGTATTGGAAGGGACCTTGGGAATCTTCTAGTCCAATCCCTTCCTCAAGGAGGCCCAGTGGTGAAATCCAAATTTTTTTACTACCGGTTCTGTAGGCGAGGCTAGGTGTGGCTTGGTGGGCGTGGCAGGGGAAGGATACTGCAAAATCTCCATTTCCACCCCACTCCAGGGGAAGGATACTGCAAAATCCCCATTCCCTCCCCACTCCTGGGGGAAGGATATTGCAAAATATCCATTCCCACCCCACTCTGGGACCAGCTAGGGGTGGTATTTGCCAGTTCTCCCAACTACTCAAAATTTCCACTACCTGTTCTCTGAACTGCTCAAAATTTCCACTACTGGTTCTCCAGAACTTGTCAGAACCTGTTGGATTTCACCCCTGAGGAAACCCTATACCATTTTAGACAAATGGTTTTCCAATCTCTTCTTTAAAATCTCCAATGCTGGAGTACCCACAACTTATGGCTTTGGAGAATAGCTTGACTCCCTCTTCTTTGTCGCAGCCCCTCAAATATTGGAAGACTGCTATCATGCCTCCCCTAGTCCTTCTTTTCATTTAAGTAAGCATACCCAATTCCTGCAACTGTTCTTCATATGTTTTACCCTCCAGTCCCCTAATCATCCTTGTTGCTCTTCTCTGCACTCTTTCTAGAGTCTCAACATCTTTTTTATATCATGGCGACCAAAACTGGATGCAATATTCCAAATGTGGTTTTACCAAGGCATTATAAAGCGGTATTAACACTGCCCATGATCTTGATTCTATCAAGATCACATGCAGTGTTAATTATTAACACAGCCACTAGGCATGAATGTGATAGAAATAGCTTATCTTAAACTAAGCAGATTAAAAATAGCTGTTTCTTAGCCTTTGGAACGGCTAACAGTAATAGCACTTTGGATTTGATTCTGGTTCCTTTCCATACAATATTTTTAACTTGATTTATGGAATCGAGCAACGTTCTGGATTTGCATGAAAAGTGTCAGAAACCAATCAATGTCATATATTTGCACAATGTAAGTGGCCAAAAAAGCCAAATGATATCAAAACAAAGCCTTGGCGACATACTTAAAATGAAGTATTGCATACTAACTCTACCCATAGCCTGGAGTTCGATCCTGATTGTGCTCCAGGTTGACTTAGCCTTCTATCCTTCCGAGATTGGTAAAATGAGGACTCAGGTTGTTGGAGGCAATAGGCAAATAGTGTTGACATTGTAAACCAGACAGAGAGTGCAGTAAAGCAATATGGGGTGGTATATAAGACTAAATACTATTGCTATGCTAAAACTAAGCACATTATTCAATATGTCCGCTAGGCTCATTCACTGGCCTGGTTACACATGTTAGGTGAATACAATTATGCCATTCAATGTTGATAGAATTTCAGATTTGGGCCATATTTTCAAGTTCAACGGTCTACTTACCCATTTATGCATACATACCCAACAGAAGATATTGGATCACACGACCCGGGACACTGCAACCGTCATAAATGTGAGTCAGTTGTCAAGCATCTGAATGTAAATCACACGACTGTGGGGTTGCTACGTGGATCATAAGTGTGAAAAAAAAAATTTTTTTTGTTTACATTTATACCCCGCCCTTCTCCGAAGACTCAGGGCGGCTTACAGTGTATAAGGCAATAGTCTCATTCTATTTGTATATTTTTACAAAGTCAACTTATTGCCCCCCCAACAATCTGGGTCCTCATTTTACCTACCTTATAAAGGATGGAAGGCTGAGTCAACCTTGGGCCGGGCTCGAACCTGCAGTAATTGCAGGCTTTGTATTCTTAATAACAGGCCTTACCAGCCTGAGCTAAACCGGCCCTAAAATAATCAGTTCTTTTCCAGTGCCATTGTAACTTTCAACAGCCACTAAACGAGTTGTTGTAAGTTGAGTTGTATGTTTTGTATATATAAACAAAAAGCGATAAATCATGAAATACAGTCATAAATCATAAGATACGAACAACAAAGTGAAAAATCATAGGATAACAATAGGAAAAGATAGAATAGAATAGAATAGAATAGAATAGAATAGAATAGAATAGAATAGAATAGAATAGAATAGAATTTTATTGGCCAAGTGTGATTGGACACACAAGGAATTTGTCTTAGTGCATATGCTCTCAGTGTACATAAAAGAAAAGATACGTTCATCAAGGTACAACATTTATAACACAATTGATGGTCAATATATCAATATGAATCATAAGGATTGCCAGCAACAAAGTTACAGTCATAGAGTCATAAGTGGAAAGAGATTGGTGATGGGAACGATGAGAAGATTAATAGTAGTGCAGATAATAGCAAAGATGAGAAGGATAATTGCAATGTAATGTCAGAATTTAAGGTTAACTCTCGAAGTAACTTTTTTTTTTTCAGTGCAGGATCATTAAGCTATCCTTATTTGAATTTCAGTCAAGCATGTTATCCCATGTGCTTAGCATAGGACGCAATGATGATAATGACGCTATCCAAGTTCCAACCAGCAAACAACCCAACGAATCCAGCAAACAATGAACTCATTGTTCGTTTCATCTTTATTAGTGCTCTGGAAAATGGAATTGCTGCAAATTCAGCTTGTTGAAGCACAAGGAGGACAAAATTAAATGGTTGATGCAAAAAAATAAATAAAAAATCCAACGTGTGATATAACAACATGGTCTGTGGACCTTCTTCCCTTTCAACACCCCTCATTTCTTGGGTCCTTCCTCAGTCGTGGGATTCAAATAATTTAACAACTGGTTCTCTGTCCTAATGACCAGCTGGGTAGGTGTGGCTCGGTGGTCATGTGACCGTGTGGGTGTGGCCAACTCAACATCACTCACGTTGGTGGGCACTTTGTCTTAGCTGTTACAATGTAATAAGGGTTAAACAAGAGGCAGTTTCTGTAAGCAGGGCAATAAAGATTAGGCTAGAAACAACACCAGAATGTTTCCTTCCTTACAGGATTAGCCCTGTAAAGTGGAAATGTATCTTTTCTTTTATGTACACTGAGAGCATGTGCACCAAGACAAATTCCTTGTCTGTCCAGTCACACTTGGTCAATAAAAAATTCTATTCTATTCTATTCTATTCTATTCTATTCTATTCTATTCTATTCTATTCTATTCTATTCTATTCTATTCTATTCTATTCTATTTTAGTCTAGTCTAGTCTAGTCTAGCTAAGTCTAGTCTATTTAAACAAAATAAGATTTCTTTCAACAACCGGTTCTCTGAACTGCTTAGAAAGTTAACAACCGGTTTTCCCTTAGAAAGTTAACAACCGGTTTTCCCTTAGAAAGTTAACAACCGGTTTTCAGCATACTGGCTGAATCCCACCGCTGTCCTTCCTCAGATCCGAGAGAAAGCAACACAACCTTTACCAGCAAGATTGGAAGCTGGTAGCCGCTTCTGAATCATTCCTTTTCTGGCTATGTCAGATTTCCTACCAAGCTATTAACGACATATGTGTCAACTTCACCATTGCCTAACATATCATTGCTTTTTCAAACTGTTCCCAGAGCTGTTGACGCAGAATATTGTGTCAGTCGACAGCTCCAATTAGTTGGCGTGTCTAATGACTGACAGGAGAATCTACTTTTGTTTATCACGACGGTGTGAGCTGTATCTTATTCCTCCAACCTTCAGCGACAGACAGATGGATAGAACTATATAATCATAGATGGAAGCGGGTGATTTTTTAAATTTTTATTTGCCTTGTAAATCGGCACAAGCAACCCCAAACCAACAGCCCTTATTGTCTGCTGGCAGCACTGAACGGATGACTCTCCCATCTGTCAAGTTATGAGAGTGGATACAAAAAAGTCACATCTGATACAGGCAGCTAATGTTGTTCAAGCATATACAGGTAGTCCACAACTTACAACCATCCATTTAGTGACCGAAGTTATAACGGCACTGAAAAAAGTGCACAGGTGTGCACTTTTCATACCTGTGACCATAGCAGCATCTTTATGTTCACGTGATTTACATTTGGAAGGGCAACTAAGCAACTAAGAAGAGCAACAAAGATGATTAAAGGCTGCCCTGGAGACTAAAACATAGAACGAAGAACGGTTGAAGGAGTTGGGTTTGGCTAGTCTAGACAGAAGAAGGACTAGGGGAGACATGATGGCAGTATTGTAGTATTTGAGAGGCTGCCACAAAGAGGAGGGCGGTCAATATATTTTCCAAAGCACCAGATGACAAGGACAAGAAACAATGGATGGAAATTAATCAAGGAGGAAAGCAACCCAAAACTAAGGAGAAATTTAATAACAGTGAAAAATAATTAACCAGTGGAACACTTTTGCCTTCAGAAGTTGTGGGTCCTTCATCATTAGAGGCTTTTAAGAAGAGACTGGAGAGTCACTTGTCTGAAATGTGGTATAGGATCTCCTGCTTGAGCAGTGGGATGGACTAGAAGACCTCCAAGGTCCCTTCCAGGTCTATTCTGATTCTGGATGCTTGACAACTGGTTCATATTCATTTTATGATGGTTGCAGTGTCCTGGGAACATGTGATTGCCTTTTGCAAACGTCTGACAAGCAAAGACAACGGGGAAGCCAGTGTTGTGTCTTGCCCGCCCTCAGAGCAGCCGGGGCCTTCTTACCTGCTCCCGAACACTGAGGAATGTATGCCTCCCGGCCCAAGTCCTGGCTCCATGCCCACACAAACTGCAGAAGAAGGAGAATCTCCCGGCCCCAGCCCTGACTCCATGCCCAGGCAAACGGAGCAGCTAGACCCCTCCCCCTCCTCCACAGCATGTGAGCCTGAGGAGGGTTTATTCCCAACAGCTGATTGGAGTAATCCTCGCATCAGAAGATTGGATAGGCGGAGGCAACAGAAGGAAGGGAGGGGCAGGCCTTAATGAGTGCTGAGTCATGGAGCCACACCCCATGGCCTATATAAAGGATCTGCTTTCTGGCAGTCTCTGAGTCAGGCAAAAGTCGAACTTATCTTGCTGAAGTCACTTTCTGGTTTCCTGCCTTCTCTGAGGACTTTGCTAGGACTTTGGCAGAGCTGCAGAGGCAAGCCTGATTCGGATTTCCCTGACCCAGCCGTCAGCGGAGGAGTGGGACACGACAGCCAGATTCACTTAACCATTGTGTTACTAACTTAACAACTCCTGTGATTCACTTAACAAATGTGGCAAGAAAAGTCGTAAAGTGGGGGCAAAAATTGCTTAGCCAATTCCTCACTCAGCAACATAAATTTTGGGCTCGAGGACTACCTGAAGAGGTGGGTGGCACATGAATTAACAACCGGTTCGCCAACAGCACTGAAAATGTGAGTGCACAGCCTTCCATCTGCGCATGCGTGCGGACTTCCGTGCATGTGCTTTGCTCTTGCATACAGCTTGCACTCATGCCCATAGCTTAAAAAATGCAACTAAATAGGACAGCATAGCACCAGGGCGGGTCACCCTCAGATCGCAACTATCAGTTCGCCTGAACCGGTCCAAACCGGCAACAGCCTACCACTGATTACCTGTATCTTTTCTTCGCCTGCTTAAGTAAGAAAGAAGACGGGATGTAATAATAATAATATCAGAGTTGGAAGGAACCTTGGAGGTCTTCTAGTCCAACCCCCTGCCCAGGCAGGAAACCCTACACCATTTCAGACAAATGGTTTCTAACATTTTCGTAAAAAATTCCAGTGTTGGAGCATTCACAACTTCCGCAGGCAAGTTGTTCCACTGGTTAATTGTTCTAACTGTCAGGAAATTTCTCCTTAGTTCTAAGTTGCTTCTCTCCTTGATTAGTTTCCACCCGTTGCTTCTTGTTCTACCGTCAGGTACTTCGGAGAATAATTTGACTCCCTTTTCTTTGTGACAGCCCCTGAGATATTGGAACACAGCTATCATGTCTCCCCTAGTCCTTCTTTTCATTAAACTAGGCATACCGAGTTCCTGCAACTGTTCTTCATATGTTTTAGCCTCCAGTCCCCTAATCACAATTAAGAAATTCTTTCTGGAAGACACTTATGAGTATAGAAAAAGGGACCCCCATCTTGTATTCCACTTTGAATATCATTTGATTTTTTATTCAGGACTATCGATTAAAATGGCAAGAATCGACACAATTCCACTTTATGCCGAGCCATGAAAGAGATCTACATTATTCAAAATTTCCTCTTCTGATTGGAGTTTCTCTCCACAGTACTACTATCTAATCATTTAATGTTGGATGTCAAGAATTACAATCCAGAGTCTTCTGTCTTTGTAAATCTAAGTGTGGATCAGTGGTGGTAATCAGCCGTTCTATCTGGTTCGGGCGAACCAATAGCAGCGGCTGCGGGAGGTTCCGCCCACGTGCCCGGATGTCATCGCATCCCATTTTTGACCCTCTGCACATGTGCGGAAGGCTCTGCACATGTGCAGAAGTTGCACACGCAAGCGAAGTGAGAGCATGCACATGCGCTCACATTTGCAAAACGGTAGCGAATACCACCCCTGGTGTGGATGTGTCCAAAGAAGTTAACAATAACGATACATGGTGTTTTGTGCAGTTTTCTGACTGGTGAGCAGATGGATGGTTATCTAGTTCAATTAGGACTATGTTTTGACTCACTCAGAAGGTGACTGTCATTATTGGGTTTTTAAAACGTTGATTTGCAGTTGGTGGACAGGGGCAAGTTGATGCCTTGATTCAGCCTTTCTTCTTAAACCAGTAATGGACATGGTCAATTAATTAGAGCTTATGGCCATAAGCATCTGTTCTGAATTCCTCTTCATAATTCCATCCTCCCTGGAGCGCAGGTGTCCTCTGACGATTCATGAATGTTGCAACTCTTTCTTTCTTTCTTTTTTAAAAAAAGTTTTTTATTTTTTTAAAACAAACAAACATACATACAAACAATACATCCTTAATCATTCAGTGTTTTACCTGAGTACATCCTCCCTCCTCCATCATTTTCATATTAAGTTTCTATCATATCTTTATATTTTCATTTAGAATGTTACCTCATTCTTCCCAAATTTCTTATGTTTATATTAAGTCATCAATTATCTAAATTTTTATATATATCTCTTCTCTAACCATTGATATAATTGCCCCCATACTTTAAAATACTCAGATTCTTCCTTTTCTTTAATTACCAATGTTAATCTATTCATTTCTGCACATTCCAATATTTTCTTAATTACTTCTCCCTCTAAAGGGATTTTTCTCTGCTTTCCAATTTTGCACAAATACAATTCTCGCTGCAGTTACAATATGTATAATCAAATAAGTATTCTCTTTACTATATTTCTCTGGTGAGATACCCAATAGGAACAGTTCAGGTTTTAAATCAATACGTTGTGGTATCATTTCCTCTAGCCATGTTCTAATTTTAATCCGGTAGTTCATCGCTTCTGGACACGTCCACCACATATAATAATACGATCTTGGTATCTGATGGCATTTCCAGCATTTAGCTGATTTATCTCCTGGAAGTTCCAGAAGTCTGGAAATGGATCTGTTTCCAGTGTCCAGAGGGCCTCCAGAGACTGGGGTTTTCGCCCTCCCGGAGGTTCGAGGAAAGCCTCCAGAGCCTGGGGAGGGTGAAAATCCACCCCCCACTGCGGTGCAGAAGACCGAATAGGCCACACCCACCATGGCCACGCCCACCCAGCACCCGGGCAGAGAACCGGTTGCTAAAAATTTTGAATCCCACACCTGAGATAGCCTTTCATCCTATAGTTTTTTTCCTAGTTTTTCTAGTTTTTCTTTCTCTGGATCTGTCCAGAGGCTGCGGAGAAGAAGAAAAATAATCTCAAATGAATTTCAGTGGGAGAAGCAGTTGGGGACTGACTTAGAACAGGGGTCTCCAACCTTGGTCCCTTTAAGACTTGTGGACTTCAACTCCCAGAATTCCTCAGCTTTGCTGGCTGAGGGACTCTGGGAGTTGAAGTCCACAAGTCTTAAAGGGACCAAAGTTGGAGAGCCCTGACTTAGAATATTGTTGACTAGCCTTTCTAAGCCTGTTCATGCTTCCTTTCTGATCTTGTGAGCCACAACAGAGCTACTCCTCAGAGATGGGGGTTGACATCCAGAAGAAAGCTCCGTATACTTTCCCAAACAAGGAAATTACAATAAAAGCAATTAAAAAGGAAAAATAAATAAGTAAAGGTAAATGATGGCAAGAAAGACAGACTGGATATAAATGAAGCCAAGGACTTCCCAATTCCTTGTCTATTTTAGAAAATGTTGTCCATCTCTAGATCCCAGCAGAATCTTAATTTCAGATATCTGGCAGGTCCTGACGTGATCGAAGGGCACCCACTTTCTAGAGATCCATCCAAAGGAAAGCATGCCTACTTAGAGGAACCTCTAATTCAGTGGTGGGCTTCAAATTTTTTTACTACCAGTTCTGTGGGTGTGGCTTGGTGGGCATGGCAGGGGAAGGTTACTTCAAAATCCCCATTTCCTCCTGATCAGCTGCGACTTGGGAGGTAGAGAAGAGATGGGGCCGGGGCCAGTCAGAATTTTTACTACCGGTTCTCCGAACTGCTCAAAATTTCCACTACCGGTTCTCCAGAACTGGTCAGAACCTGCTGAAACTCACCTCTGCTCTAATTGCAAAAAAAAAAAACCCCAAAAACCCCCAACCCTACAGAGAGTAAAGTTCTCCTCCAAGCGTTCTTTGCCAGGATTTTGCCAGAAAAGCAACAGTAGCCATGCCAGGAACTCTTGACTATCTTTCAGGAAGATAAAATGAAAAATACTAGTCTATTAACGCAATCAAATTGGACACGTTGTGATGTGTGTTGACAATTACAAGGAGCTAACGCCATCAGCTTGTTTTGGATTTCTCACTTGTCTGGAGCTCGGAAAAGAGTGGAAGGGAGTTTGCTAATGGGATAGGTCACTGTCTGGAAATGTCTGAACTGATTAGAATCATGAGTTCAGGACCCAGAAGGAATGCATCTGTTGTTCAACCAACTTAGCATGGTGGCTGCAATGAACGGGGGGGGGGGTCTATAATAGCAGTAGACACCTCCAGCAATCAACTATTGGTTGGTACAAATTACAGAAGGGGGTGGGGGTGGGAGAAATCATTTTGTTTTGGAGTCAGGAGGAAAAATGACCAACGACAATTATTTGGCATTATTCGCTACCCTAAATGCTCTCACAGACTATGTAAGGAAGCATTTTCATTCATTAGTGATATAACAACAGAACACTACCCTAGTTTAATTCTGCTGTTAGATACCTTGAGGTGCTTTAAAGCAGGGGTCTCCAACCTTGGCAACTTTAAGCCTGGAGGACTTCAACTCCCAGAATGCTGGGGAATGGGGAATTCTGGGAGTTGAAGTCCTTCAGGCTTAAAGTTGCCAAGGTTGGAGACCCCCTGCTTTAAATGAAGTAAGAAGATGATGTTGCATGTAGTTAGTCCTCAGCTTATGACTACACATCAGCCCCAAATTCCTGTTGCCAAGCAAGACAGTGAGTTTTGCCCCCATTGTATGACTTTTTTCTTTCTTTCTTAAGCAAATGAGACCGGAGTTGTTCAGTTAATGACACGGTTGTTAAGTGAATCTGGCTTCTCCACTGAATTTGCTCATCCGAAGGTCACAAAAGGTGATCACATGACCCCAGGACACTGCAACCATTACAAAGACATACCAATTGTCGGGGGTCTGGATTTTGATCGCATGACCATGGGAATGTTACCATGGCCGTCAGTCTGAAAAATGGCCATAAGTCACTTTTTTGAATGCTGTTGTAACTTTGAACGGTCATTAAACGAACGGCTGTAAGTCGAGGACTACCTATATCTGAAGCTTGATGTATAGCAGGGGAAGTGGTGGGTTGCTACCGGTTCTCTCCGGTTCGGGAGAGCCGGTAGCGGAGATGTTGATGTGACAGCGAACCAGTTCACTCTGACTGTCATCTGGGCCCTCCTGCCTGCCCGTGTGTTATACCTACCTTTATTCCTTCATTTTTAGCCCAGCTGAAAGGTGCGGTAGAGCGAATTTCCATGCCTCAGCTCTTCCAGAATTCAATGCCCTTGCGCGAACCACGCAAAGCACATGCACGAAGAGAACTGGTGGGTAACACCAGCTGGAATCCACCACTGAGTAGGGGTTTCAAACTCAAGGCCCGCGGGCGGGATCAGGCCTGTGGGATGCTTAGATCCAGGGGATGCCCTGGAAACAGAAAAGGACTGGCCCGCGGTGCTTCTGCCACCAAAAACGGAGCTGGGGTGGGCCGCACATAGCCCTCCTGGGCCCTGTTTTTGGCCGCCATGGCCTCCTACAGCCCTCTGACAGTGAAAATGGAGCTTCGGGGGGCACATGCAGCCCCGCAAGGCCCTGTTTTCACTGGCAGAGGGCTAGCAAAACAAAAGGAGAAATGTTTCCCTTTTTGCATTTGAGCATGCAAGAAGGGGAAAGAAAAGAGAAAGGGAAAGACAAAGAAAAAGATGGGAAAGTAACCAAGGAAGGAAAATTATGGAGAGGGGAAGGAAGAAGAAAGGAGAATGAAGTGGGAAGGAAAAGGAAGAAAGGGAGGGAGGGTGGGAGGGAGGAAGGAAGGAAGGAAGGAAAGAAGGAAGAAAGAAAGGAGATTATAATGAGAGTGAGGGAATGTCTAAGGGAAGATCTGCCTTAGCAGTTGGCCACCATAGGTGCCCCCGACACGAGTGTCATCAAGCCAACTATGCCCCCTGGCCATACCACCCAGCTTCCCCCCCCCACAAGGTCAAGCACAACCCTGATGTGGCCCACAATGAAATCGAGTTTGACGCCCCTGATGTATAACAATAGCAATAGCACTTAGACTGCTTCACACTGCTTAACAGCCCTCTATAAGTGGTTTACAGAGTCAGCATCTTGACCCCAAGAATGTGAGTCTTCATTTTACCGACCTTGAAGGCTAGAATAGAAGGCTGAGTCAACTTAGAGTTAGCCTGCAATACTTCATTCTAACCACTGCTCCACCATGGCTCCTTACAGACTAATTCAGGACTGAAGCATTTAGTTTTTCCGCTGATCGTACACAAAGATGCAGGTATGTGAACTTGTGAAAAACCAAGGAATTTAGCTATTCAGATTATTTGCTTGTAAAGTTTATAAGGTTGTCTAACTTGCCCAATGATGTCTTTCTTGAATATCCTGTTGAAGTTGTTCCGATCCTCACTTGGTGAACTTGCTTCCTTCCTGTAGTGTTGCAGACTCTGAACTTGGATCTGATGAGTATCATCTCGCTGATGTTTTACTATTGTTATTAAAAGAGATTTGTCTTCCCAATAGATCATTTTGCCCCAATTTGGAAGCAATTTCAGGATCTACTTGAAAGCATGACTTTGGAGTTCTGAATTATGGGCTGGGGTTCCCCCCTTAACAATGCACTATTTTATATGAAAATACAAACTCTGGAGCTGTTGTGGTCCACCAGCAGCTTGCGGAGCTGGCAGCGAAGTTGGACAGTGAGGAGGCTGGGGAGGATAATGGGTCAGTCCTGGAGTCAGGGGAAGGTCCGGACGAGGGCTCTGCATCAGAGGCAGAGATGGAACCAGGGCCATCTGGGAACGATGCACGGACTCCGGAGCCTCCAGAGGCAGACAGCAGAGAGGCAGAGGAACAGGAGGAGCTTGTTCTTAATGCACACATGGGAAGAGCTGCCAGAAGACAAGAGCAGCTAAAGCAAAAAGGATGACTCAGGAGTAAGGCCAGGAGATGATTGGCCCCTCCCATAAGGCTTAAAAGAGCAGCAACATTGCTACAATTGTTTTTTGTCGATGTCTCCTATTTCTGAACTCCGTGGGGTTCTTGCCAAGAAAAGCCTTTGACAGGGTGCCAAAGAAGACAAAGGTTTGTGATAAGTCCGAAAGACTTTTTCTGAAGGACTTTGTTTTGGAATTAATTTGGACTAAGCTGAGAATTATTTCATTCTAATAAAATACGTTTGTTTAGGACTGATTGACTGGTAATAACTACTTGGGCCTAGGTCACAACAGGAGCTTAGAACTCAACTTTCTTTCTGGCCCATATTTGCTGCTGGAAAAAAATGCCAACCCGATATCGTTTCAGCTTTTGAGATTTTGAAATACCGCAAAGTAAAATTGGCAAAATGCTTGGGTGTCTCTCCCTCTGGCTTCTGCTCCTTTCCAGATAGCCCAAGGGTGGGCTGCTGGGGGTTCACAGGGGTTCGGGAGAACCTCTAGCTAAGATTCTGTGCAGTTCAGAGAACCCCCAAATCCCACTCCTCGCTGGCCCTGCCTCTCCCAGGAGTCCCCATGTGGCCCATTTTGGATGCAGGTAAGTGCAGGGTGCACACAAAGGCTCAGGGAGGGCGAAAAATGGGCCTACCAGAAGTTCGGGAAGACTGGAAATGGAGGCTGTTTTCGCCCTCCCGGAGCCTCGAGGAAAGCCTACGGAGCCTGGGGATGGCGGGGAGGAGAAGAAACGTCCCCCTTCGCTTTGGTGCAGGAGGCTGACTAGGCCACACCCACCACAGCCATGGCCACCCAGCAGCCAGGCAGAGAACCCCTTGCTAAAATTTTGGAAGCCCACCCCTGAGGTAGCCTTTCTTCCTGTAGGTTTTTCATCCTAAGAACATTTCGCAAGCCAGCAATTCCTTTTATTCCTTTTATTTCTTTTTCTTTTTTCTTTTGGTGAGGAAAGAGTGAGGGGCTTTTGTTAACCTGCTCTGTCACTGCAGGTTTTACATGAAGAGATTGGACAGCCATTTGACCAGAATGATATCGGATCTCCTGTTTGTGCAGGGGGGTTATTATTTATTTATTTATTTATTTATTTATTTATTTATTTATTTATTTATTTATTTATTTATTTATTTGTCACAACAATATATATAAGCATCACACAAAAAGATTATATAGTATATAAACATATATATGAGGAAATATAAGGAAGTCTAAGCATATATATATATATATATATATATATATATGTTTTCTGAGGTTTTCGTGGGTGTTTGTATGTAGGTCTTTAGTTATTCGGGTTTTCTCCCGCGTAAAATTGGAAGTGTCTTCCAATTTTACGCGGGAGAAAACCCGAATAACCAAAGACCTACGTATATATATATATATATATATGAAGAAAAAAAGAAAAACAATAGGACAGGAACGGTAGGCACGTTTGTGCTCTTATGCACGCCCCTTATGGTCCTCTTAGGAATGGGGTGAGGTCAATAGTAGAAAGAGTTTTTGGTTAAAGCTTTTGGGATTATGGGAAGAGACCACAGAGTCAGGTAAAATGACCTCCAAGGTCCCTTCCAATGCTTTTGTTCTGTTATCATGGCCAACAGTCCTTCCTTGTGGTAGTAATACTTGAAAAATATAGCATGGGATGAAATCCCATCATGCCTATTATAATGTAATTGCCAACATGTGTTCACAGAAGTATGAAAACCAATAGATTATTTTTTAAAAAATTGAAGATAGCCAGAAGGTTCAAACTTCGTGTAGCAAGTTTTAGCGAAAATGTCCATCGAAGGTCAGAGGTTAATCATTAATGGTCCTTTTTAGCTCTTAAAATATATATATATATATAAATCTAATGTGAATACAATCAGTTCCTCAGGGAACTGATCCAATCCTCTTCAAGTGTTCTTTGATTTATCTGGTGCTTATGTGTACACTTCTTAAAAATACCCCAAAGGAAAACATGCAACTTGCAACGCAGTAATCCTGCTCTATTTCTTTTTGTTAAAAAGAAACCCTAACATAAGTGTAGAAGAATGTTTCGAAGATAATGTTTAATAGCAAAATGTTACCCACTGGCTAAATTGCTTCTTAAGGCTCTAGTCTACAGCAAGGACTTTAATTTCATTTTGCATCAGTGCCTGCTTTCCATTTTTCCCTTTGCCTCTGAAGCTTCAGTAAATTAAACCACAGCTTTGATCTTGGTCAATAATATTTATTTATTTATTTATTTATTTAATCACATTTTTATACCGCCCTATCTCCCGAGGGACTCAGGGCGGTTTATAGCCTAATAAAAACATACATATAAATAGAAAATAAAACACCAATTTAAAAAACTTATTAAATAAGGCCGAATATTAAAAATTGCAATAAAAATAATAAAACCCCGTTAAAACCAAATTTAAAATTTAAAATTCTAGTCCAGTCCTGCGCAAATAAATAGATGTGTTTTAAGCTCGCGGCGAAAGGTTCGAAGGTCAGAAAGTTGACGAAGACCTGAGGGAAGTTCGTTCCAGAGGGTGGGAGCCCCCACAGAAAAGGCCCTCCCCCTGGGTGTCATCAGTCGGCACTGCCTGGCTGACGGCACCCTAAGGAGTCCTTCCCTGTGAGAGCGCACGGGTCAGTGGGAGGCAATCGGTGGCAGCATATGGTCCCGTAGATAACCCGGCCCTATGCCATGGAGCGCTTTGAAGATAGTTACCAAAACCTTGAATCGCACCCGAAAGGCCACAGGTAGCCAGTGCAGTCTGCGCAGGAGAGGTGTCACATGGGAGCCACGAGGGGCTCCTTCTATCACCCGCGCAGCCGCATTCTGGACTAACTGGAGCCTCCGGGTGCTCTTCAGGGGGAGCCCCATGTAGACAGCCGTCCATCCAGGAGAACGCCCAAGTTGTGCACCCTCTCCATTGGGGCCAATGACTCACCCCCAACAGTCAGCCACGGCTGCAACTGACTGTACCGGGATGCCGGCATCCACAGCCACTCTATCTTGGAGGGATTGAGCTTGAGCCTGTTTCTCCCATCCAGACCCGTACGGCCTCCAGACACCAGGACAGCACTTCGATAGCTTCGTTGGGGTGGCCCGGTGTGGAAAAGTACAGCTGAGTATCATCAGCGTACAGCTGGTACCTCACACCGAAACAACTGATGATCTCACCCAGCGGCTTCATATAGATGTTGAACAGGAGGAGCGAGAGAATCGACCCCTGTGGCATCCCACAAGTGAGGCGCCTCGGGGTCGACCTCTGCCCTCCCGTCAACACCGTCTGTGACCGATCAGAGAGATAGGAGGAGAACCACCGATAAATGGTGCCTCCCACTCCCAATCCCTCCAACTGGTGCAGCAAGATACCATGGTCGATGGTATCAAAAGTCGCTGAGAGGTCTAATAGGACTAAGGCAGAGGAATAACCCCTATCCCTGGCCCTCCAGAGATCATCAACCAACGCGACCAAAGCCGTCTCAGTGCTGTATCCAGGCCGAAAGCCGGACTGGAACGGGTCTAGATAGACAGTTTCATCCAGGTACCGGGGTAATTGACATGCCACCACACTCTCTACAACCTTTGCCACAAAGCAAAGGTTGGAGACCAGACGATAATTACCTAATACAGCTGGGTCCAGGGAAGGCTTCTTGAGGAGAGGTCTTACCACCGCCTCTTTCAAGGCGGCCGGGAAGATCCCCTCCAACAAAGAAGCATTCGTAATCCCCTGGAGCCAGCCTCGTGTCACCTCCTGCGTGGCCAGTACCAACCAGGAGGGGCACGGGTCCAGTAAATATGTGGTGGCATTCAACCTCCCCAGTACCTGTCCATGTCCTCGGGAGCCACAGGGTCAAACTCATCCCAAATAGTCTCAACAAGACAGCTCTCCGACAACTCACCTGGATCCACCCAATTTTGATCCAGACCATCCCGAAGCTGAACGATTTTATCGTATAGATAACCACTAAACTCCTCGGCACGTCCCTGCAACGGGTCATCCCGCTCCCCCTGTTGAAGGAGAGAGCGAGTCACCCGAAACAGGGCGGCCGGGCGGTTATCTGCCGACGCAATGAGGGAGGAGACGTAACAACGTCTCGCTTCCCTCAATGCCACTAGGTAGGTCCTATTATATCAGCCTCCGAATGACTGGATCTCCAAGAACTCTCTAGGCATCTTCTCCGGCGTTTCATCTCCCTCAGCCCCTCAGAGAACCAAGGAGCTGGTTGAGACTTACGCCGGGTCAGAGGCCGCAAAGGCACGACACGGTCTAGAGCCCCAGTCACGGCCAGTTCCCAAGCTGTGACTAGTTCTTCAGCCGTGCCGTGAGCCAGACCCTCAGGAAATGGCCCAAGCTCCATCCGGAACCTCTCCAGGTCCATCAGGCACCTGGGACGGAACCAACGTATTGGTCCCGTCTCCCTGCGGTGTTGAGTGGCGGTCAGAAAGTCCAGGTGAAGGAGAGAGTGATCTGACCATGACAAAGGTTCAGTGACTAAATCCCTCAAGTCCAGATCCTTCAACCACTGTCCAGAGATAAAAATCAGGTCCAGCGTGCCTCCCCCAATGTGAGTAGGGCCATCAACTACTTGAGTCAGGTCCAAGGCCGTCATGGAAGCCATGAACTCCCGAGCTGCTGTCGATGACATGCCGGTCGATGGCAAGTTGAAGTCCCCCATAACCATAAGTTTGGGGGTCTCAACTGCCACTCCAGCAAGCACCTCCAGGAGCTCGGGCAGGGCTGCAAGGAGCCAGGTACGTGACAAAAAAGCCCATCTGACACCTATGACCCCACCTCACAAAGAGGGATTCACAGCCGGCAATCTGAGGTACAGTGGTCTCCCTCGGCTCTAGACTCTCCTTAATAACAACCGCCACCCCCTCACCCCTACCCTGTGCCCTCGGCTGATGGAATGCTCGGAAACCCGGTGGGCACATTTCAACAAGGGGCACGCCCCCTTCTGTGCCCAACCAGGTTTCCGTAACGCCCATAAGGTCCCCGGAACCCCCCTGGATAAGATCATATATTAGGGGGGCCTTGTTAACCATGGACCATGCATTGTACAACATCAGCCGGAAGCCCAGGCTCTGAGAGTCTTGACCATCCGGGGAACGGGAGAAGTCTGAGGGATATTGCTGCTAATTCACGGCAGTTTTTATAAATCTCCAAGAAAGGAAGACTCTTTTAAATAAACAAACAAACAAACAAACTCATGGAATCGATATTTTGTCTGTCCTTACGCAACAATCATTTAGTAACCAAATTGGCTGTATTTTAATTAGGGTGGAAAATGTGTACTGATTCAGCGTGATTATATTATTATTATTATTTACTTTATTGATTAAGCATGAAACTCAGTCAACTAAACATTCAAAAAGGTATCACAAATACCATTGACTGGTGCTAATGGTTGATACGGGTTGCTGCCAGCATCCTAGGTGTGAACCAAGTACCTTCTTAAGATGTACGATGTTCCAAGTAGCGCAGTTTTTTGCAGTTCTGCTGGTGTTATTGCAGGAAGCTGCAATATGATGAATTTTATAAAATTCTTGGACATGGCACCAAGTTCCCTAATGACAATGGGTATCACTGTTACATGTTTCATCCAGCTCCTTCATCATTTTAATATCCCTCCCTTGATTTTTTAATATTGGTGTTACCTTTTTGGGGTATTGAACAGATTACTAAATTCTGAGCGCGCTGAAGGTTTATACATTAATAGTGGCTATTTTATTTTTATTTCTTTGCAAGGAACAAAAGTCTCAAAGGTGCTTTTTCAAGAAAAAGCGACTGGACTTTCTGTTTCTTTCTTTGAAGACATTTCACTTTTCATCCAAGAAGCTTCTTCAACTCTCATCCTTCTTGGATGAGAAGCGAAATGTCTTCAAAGAAAAAAACAGAAAGTCCAGTCGCTTCTTGGAATGGAATAGAATAGAATAGAATAGAATAGAATAGAATAGAATAGAATAGAATAGAATAGAATAGAATAGAATAGAATAACAGATTTGGAAGGGACTGTGGAGGTCTTCTAGTCCAATCCCATTTAGGCAGGAAATCCTATACCACTTCAGACAAATGATTATCCAAAATCTTCTTTAAAACTTCCAGTGTTGGAGAATTCACAACTTCTGGAAGCAAGTTGTTCCACGGATTAATTGTTCTGTCAGAAATTAGTTGATGCTTTTTCACCATACCCCAAATCTATCATAACCATAGTGATAGTCTATTGTTACTGAAGTCATATTTTCTGCAATCGAGTTTGGAGCGGTTCACTTTAAGTTTGAATCTATTGTGTGCTCATGTATTGTTGTGGTTGAAGCTGAAGTAGTCATTGGCAGGTAGGACATTGTAGCAGATGATTTTATGAGCTATGCTCAGGTCATACCAAAGACGGCGTAGTTCTAAATTTTCTAAGCCCAGAATTTCAAGACTGGTGGCATAAGGCATTTTGTTGCAAGCTGTCGTGTCCCACTCCTCCGCTGATGGCCGGGTCAGGGAAATCCGAATCAGGTGTGCCTCTGCAGCTCTGCCAAAGTCCTAGCAAAGTCCTCAGGACAGGCAGGAGACCAGAAAGTGACTTCAGCAAGATATGTTTAGACTTTGCCTGACTCAGAGAATGCCAGAAAGCAGATCCTTTATATAGGCCATGGGGTGTGGCTCCATGACTCAGCACTTATCCAGGCCTGCCCCTCCCTTCCTTCTGTTGCCTCCGCCTATCAATTCTTCTGAAGCGAGGGTCACTCCAATCGGCAGCTGTTGGTAATAGACCTTCCTCAGGCTCACATGCTGTGGAGGAGGGGGAGGGGTCTAGTTGCTCCGTTTGCCTGGGCATGGAGCCAGAGCTGGGGGCTGGAGGTATTTCTTCCTCTTCAGCCTGTCTGGGCATGGAGCCAGGGCTGGGGCCGGGAGGCATACTAGGACATTCTTCAGCGTTCGGAAGCAGATAAGAAGACCCCGGCTGCGGTGAGAGCGGGCAAGACACAACACAAGCAGAGGAGTGGAGGACTCTTCTCGTGAAATATCTCTGAACTCTCTCAATTGTATTTATATCCGATATGCAGTGTGGGTTCCAGACAGATGAGCTGTATTCGAGAATTGGTCTAGCAAATGTATTGTATGCTCTGGTTAGTAGTGTAATATTACCGGAGAAGAAGCTATGAAAGATTAGGTTAACAACAGTTAGTGTCCTTTTGGCAATGTTGTTCCAGTGGGCTTTGGCACTTAGATCATTTGATATGAGTACTCCAAAGTTCTTGACAGAGTGAAGGTCATCTACAAGGTCATGTCCACTTAGCTGGTATTTAGTGTTCTGATTCTTTTTGCCAATGTGTAAGACAGAGCATTTGTTGGTTAAGATATGGAGTTGCCAATTTTTTGACCATTCCGACATAAAGTCAAGGTCTTTTTGAAGGGTAGCAGCATTGTTGGTAGTGTTAAATAGTTTAACATCATCAGCGAAGAGAACACAGTTACTTATAATATGATCACAAAGGTCATTTATGTATAGAAAATTCCAGATTATCTATACATGCCTTTTTCTTTCGTAACTGCTGAGATAGCTGAGTAGTTTTGCAAGTCGAACTTTTGACAAAAGCCATAGCAAACTTCCTTTGCCTCTTATTCCTCTCCCTATGATTACTTCTATTCTCAAAAAAAAAAAACACAACAATTTAAGGTTACTGAAATGAGATTTGAGTTTGCAGAAGGATGTACCACTTGACAAGATTTGTTCTTTAGACCTGGTTTTTTTTTTAATCTCTGATAATCCTTTTGACTAATTTGCCTTATAATTGATGCTAAGCTAACCAGATTCAAAGCATTATAGAGACATCAGTATTTAGGATATTTTACCTCTTTTTGTTAGAATATTGACAGTTTCCTATTTCAACTATTTAAAAGATTTTGAAAGTTTCCCTGGTTTCCTTCCTAGCTGTGAATATGATATTGACTTCCTCTCTTGTCATCACGATGTCTTTCGATATTCATTCGGAAAATCAAAATCTAAGGGTTTGTTTCTTGTCTGCAGCCTATGGAGGGAATATCAGTGACAAGAATTGATTTAACTTTTCTGCCATCTCCGTGTCCTCCTTTCTTTGTCATTCAGCTTTCCAGATTCCTCCCTAGCCAGTTTCCATGATATTTCAAGAAAGCTTTGCGGTTGGATGGTTTTAATGTGTGCCTAGGAGTGTGGATAGGAACATTTCATCAAACAGATCGTGATTTGATGATTGAACAGAAACTTTTCTGCAGGTTTCCTTGACAGCCAAAATTGGGTTGCAACGGCCTTTCTCTCAACTGATTTTTTTGCAAATTACTTGGGCTCACCTTTGGCTCTATGCATATTATCGTGATCTTTTGAAGGCACGGGATAACTTTCTTGGCACTGCTTGTTAACTGCCTCCTTATGACTAAGTCAGTTGCCATAATTAAACATGGATGGAAGAGGACTGAAAGAATATTTATACAATTCAAATTCCAAAACTTTTGAGATAAATGCCCTTGTTCCAGGGATCAGTCTAGCCTGAAACTAATGCAAGTACTGAAAATGCTAGACAGCTCTAGATATTAATGTAACATCTGTGGTGAGAGGTGTGTGATGGCTCACAAGAATAGAACACTGGGCTGATGACTGGCAGCCTTGTGTTCGAGACCCGTTGCTACCATGGGGCAGGGTGAACTCCTGTCACACACTCCAGCTCCTACCAACCCAGTGATTCAAAAGCAGACAATTGCAAGTAGATAAATGGATATCACGTCAGTGGGCAACTTCGGGGGATACACGAAATGAGCCTCCAACTGGGCGTTTCCTGGGCAACGATGATGTCACCAGCAAATCCTTTCACTAAAGAAGTGCTTCAGTGCTTCCAAGACGGAAATATTAGTATTATTATCATCTGTGGTTGGCTTCAGAAAATGGAATAATGAAACAAAGTGAAGTACAAAATAAAATAACATATAAGCAGTGGTGGGATTCAAGTAATTTAATAACCGGTTCTCTGCCCTAATGATTTCTTCCAACAACCAGTTTGCCAAACTGCTCAGAAAGTTAACAACCGGTTTTCCCAAAGTGATGTGAACTGGCTGAATCCCACCACTGCATATAAGATCCTTACTTCTGCAGTATCATGAGTGAAAAATGACTTACTATCTCGATTCTGAGTGTAGGAAGTTATATATAACAGGGGTGTCCAAGCAGGAGCGAAATCCAGTAGGTTCTGACAGGTTCTGGAGAACCGGTAGTGGAAATTTTGAGTAGTTCAGAGAACTGGCAAATGGTACCTCTGAATGGCCCCAGAGAGGGGTGGGAATGGAGATTTTGCAGTATTCTTCCCCTGCCATGCCCACCCAGCCATGCCCACCCAGCCATGCCCACAGAATCGTAGTAAAAAAATTGGATTTTGCCACTGTTTCCAACTTTGGCAACTTTAAGACTTGTGGACAACTCAAAGAATTTATCAGCCAGACTAGGGAATCCTGGGAGTTGAAGTCCACAAATCCTTATGTTGCCGAAGTTGAACACCCCTGATAGCAAACCATCAGTTTGGTAGCAACCAAACTGATCTGATCAAGTAATTTTTCCATAATGGATAATTATCAACCAACACGTACAGAATTAAGTACTGTATAACATAACTGTGAAATAATATCCTAGTTGCTGTCATATTTCAGTCAAATTGTTGAACAACTCATCTTTTTTTTTTACCCTTTGTCTTTTTTTCTTCAGGCAAACCCTTTTTCCTCCACCCACTGTATTGATTTAATGGGAGAAGTTATGAGGTTTGCACATCAATTCTGAAAGCATTCCCCGTGCCGTTTTATCTCCATCTTTTAGGCAATTTTCCTTGTTCAAAATAAACAGAGCAGACAACTCCTAACTGGTCATTCCCTTGAACGTACAAAATACATGGCCATTGGCTATCTAAAAAACAGAAAACATTTTCCATAGAAAGGAGAAAAAATCAACCTGTCAAACTGGATGGATATTTAAGACTCACAATATATAATTTAAGAACAGTTTCACATCTGGATCAGAAGTATCCAACCATGGTAACTTTATTTATTTATTTATTTATTTATTATTCAAATTTATATACCGCCCTATCTCCCGAAGGACTCAGGGCGATTCACAGGCACATAAAACATTTGTATACAATTAAAATAACTATTAAAAAACTTATTCTAATGCCAAATATTAAAAATATAAATATAAATCTTAAAACCAAATTTAAAACCCCTATGAATTTAAAATCCATGAATTTAAAATCTAAGCCAGTCCTGCACAGATGAATAAATGCGTCTTGAACTCGCGACGGAAGGTTCGGAGGTCCGGAAGTTGACGGAGTCCTGGGGGGAGTTCGTTCCAGAGGGTGGGAGCCCCCACAGAGAAGGCCCTTCCCCTGGGCGTCGCCAGACGACACTGCCTAGCTGACGGCACCCTGAGGAGTCCCTCTCTGTGAGAGCGCACGGGTCGGTGAGAGGTATTCGGTAGCAGTAGGCGGTCCCGTGAATAACCCGGCCCTATGCCATGGGCGCTTTAAAGGTGGTTACCAACACCTTGAGCGCACCGGAAGGCCACAGGTAGCCAGTGCAGTCTCGCAGGATAGGTGTCATCACAGAGCCACGAGGGCTCCCTCTATAACCCGCGCAGCTGCATTCTGAACTAACTGCAGCCTCCGGATGCCCTTCAAGGAGCCCCATGTAGAGCATTGCAGTAATCCAGGCGAGGCGTCACGAGGCGTGGTGACCGTGCATAGGGCATCCCGGTCTAGAAAGGCGCAACTGGCGCACCAGGCGAACCTGGTAAAAGCTCTCCTGGAGGCGGCCGTCAAATGATCTTCAAAGACAGCCGTTCATCCAGGAGGCGCCCAAGTTGTGCACCCCTTCCGCCGGGGCCAATCACCCGCCCCCAACAGTCAGCCGAGGACTCAGCTGACTGTACCGGGATGCCGGCATCCACAGCCACTCTGTCTTGGAGGGATTGAGCTTGAGCCTGTTTCTCCCCATCCAGACCCGTATGGCCTCCAAGCACTGGGACAACACTTCGATAGCTTCGTTGGGGTGGCCCGGTGTGGAAAAGTACAGCTGGGTGTCATCAGCGTACAGCTGGTACCTCACACCGAAGCCACTGATGATCTCACCCAGCGGCTTCATATAGATGTTGAACAAAAGGGGCGAGAGGATCGACCCCTGCGGCACCCCACAAGTGAGGCGCCTCGGAGCCGACCTCTGCCCCCCCATCAACACCGTCTGCGACCGATCGGAGAGATAGGAGGAGAACCACCGATAAACGGTGCCTCCCATTCCCAATCCCCCCAACCGGCGCAGCAAGATACCATGGTCGATGGTATCAAAAGCCGCTGAGAGGTCTAACAGGACCAGGGCAGAGGAACATCCCCTATCCCTGGCCCTCCAGAGATCATCCACCAACGCGACCAAAGCCGTCTCAGTGCTGTAACCGGGCCGGAAGCCGGACTGGAACGGGTCTAGATAGACAGTTTCATCCAGGTGTAAGGGAAACTGATATGCCACCATACTCTCTACAACCTTCGCCGCGAAGTGAAGGTTGGAGACCGGACGATAATTACCTAAAACAGCCGGGTCTAGGGAAGGCTTCTTGAGGAGGGGTCTCACCACCGCCTCTTTCAAGGCGGTCGGGAAGACTCCCTCCACCAAAGAAGCGCTTGTAATTGCCTGGAGCCAGCCTCGTGTCACCTCCTGAGTGGCCAGCACCAACCAGGAGGGGCACGGGTCCAATAAACACGTGGTGGCATTCAACCTACCCAACAACCTGTCCATGTCCTCGGGAACCACAGGGTCAAACTCATCCCATAAAATGTCACCAAGACCGCCCTCCGCCGTCTCACCCGCGTCACTACAATTCTGGTCCAGACCATCCCGAAGCTGAACGATTTTATCATATAGTTAACCGTTAAACTCCTCAGCACGTCCCTGCAACGGGTCATCCCGCTCCCCTTGATGTAAGAGGGAGCGAGTCACCCGAAACAGGGCGGCTGGGCGGTTATCTGCCGATGCAATTTCCTTCAAGTCCAGATCTCTCAACCACTTTAGAATTTAGAATCTCTTTAGAATTTGTGGGCTTCAATTCCACAAGAGTTGAAGTCCACAAGTCTTCAAGTTGCCAAGGATGGACATCCCTGATCTAGATAATTTACTATGAAGTGGTTGTGAACAGAAACCATGCAACTTTCCTCTATGCTAGTCTTCTCCTAACAGGTGTCTTCTACATGTGCTGAAATGGCAGTTTCTAGAATTGTTGGCTAGCATGAATACAGTAACAGAATAACAGTGCTGGAAGGAATCTTGGGAATCTTCTAGTCCAGGGGTTTCCAACCTTGGCAACTTTAAGACTTGTGGACTCCAACTCCCAGAGTTGGAGTCCACAAGTCTTAAAGTTGCCAAGGTTGAAGACCCCTGTTCTAGTCCAACCCTTGTTCAGGCAGGACACACCCTATTCCATTCTAGAAAAATGGTTGTCCTAACAGTGTTGGAAGGGACCTTGGAGGTCTTTTAGTCTAACCCCTGCTCTGACAGGACACCCCATTCCATTCCAGAAAAATAGTTGTCCTGTCTCTTCTTTGAAAACCTCCAGTGATAGAGCGCCACAAGTTCTGGAGACAAGTCGTTCAGTGGTGAAATCATCTGAAATCTGCTACCGGTTCTGTGAGTCTGCTACTGAGCATGCGCTACTGAGGCGTGCCCACGCAGTGCTAAAAAGGGAACATTTTGAAGCCTTCTGAGTCTGCAAAGGTAAGTAGAACAGTGAGGGGGGTGGAATCCGCTGTTCCACACGATTTAGATTAGCTAGAAGGTAGGAAATCTGTCAATTCTAGCTAATATAAATCACGCATCACAGTTGATCGTCGCCCAGCTGATCGTTGGAAATACTGGTTCGCCCGAACCGGTGGCATTTTTTACTACCAGTTCAAGAGAACTGGTCCAAATCGGTAGCATTTCACTCCTGAAGTCGTTCCACTGGTAATTGTTTTAACCATCAGGAAATCTCTCCTTAGTTCTTGATTAGTTCTCTTCTTGATTAATTTCTATCCATTGCTTCTTGTCCTACCTTCAGGTGCTTTGGAATATCTTTCCCTGTACATCTGGGTGTTTCAAGGTTGTAGTTGGATACTAAGCAAAAAAACAAAAACAAACAAACAAACAAAAACCCAGCTTCACCTAACTGCAGCCAGATTGTCCCTCTGTTTCCTGCTTTCTCCCTCTAACGTTTCCTTTGTGTCAGCCCAGCTCATAAGAAAAAACCCATTTAAGTCTTCTTAAGGTGCACCAATAGTGAAGTAAACCTTTTCTTTTTATGCCATCACTCTGAAAATGTAGCCCACTTTCAGGTATGAGTATACATTCACCCCCCCCATTAAAGCAGGGTTAAGAAGTTTTGAGTCCTCCAGATGTAGAGTATTGTTACAGTACAATCCCATCAACTCTAGACATTGGCCAAGTGGACTGAAACTGATGAGAACTTAACAAAATAATAGAGTTGTAAGGGACCTTGGCGGTCTTCTAAGCCAACCCCTGCTTAGGCAGAAAACCCTATACCAGGGGTGTCCAAACTTGGCCCCTTGAAGAGTGGTGGACTTCAACTCCCAGAATTCCCCAGCCTGCGTGAGTTATAAATATGAGCAAGTTGCTGGCTGGGGAATTCTGGGAGTTGAAGTCCACCACTCTTCAAGGGGCCAAGTTTGGACATCCCTGCCCTATACCATTCAGACAAATGGTTGTCCAATCTCTTCTTAAAAGCCTCCAGTGTCGGAGCACCCACAACTTCTGAAGGCAAGCCGTTCCACTGGTTATTTGCTGTCACTGTCAGGAAATTCCTCCTTAGTTCTAGGTTAGTTCTCTCCATGGTTAGTTTCCATCCATTGCTCCAATCATACGCAGGCTTCTCCACTTCTCCACAATGGGTAGAACAGATTTCCTTCCTCCAGATGACAACGTGGGAGAATCCAATTTATAATCCCCACAACATGTAAAAACAAAGCCGAAGCCAAACATTCTTATGGGTTGAGAATTAGCGAAGCAGGGAGAGGGCAAAATGGAACATGGTTCTGCTTGCAGGGAGCTTTGACTCTTGAAGAGCTTTCAAAAATGAGAAGCTCAGTTTGAATTGGCCAAGTTTTACTGTTTTACTATCTCTCTTTTCTGCTCTAGGTATATACAGTAGGGAACTTGACATATTGGCCATATTTGACGTGTTCCAAAATGGCTCTACAAACAATACATCTGATTCTTGAGACTTCTTAACTTTTTTTTTTATTTGCATTTATATCCCGCCCTTCTCCGAAGACTCAGGGCGGCTTACACTATGTTAGCAATAGTCTTCATCCTATTTGTATATTTATATACAAAGTCAACTTATTGCCCCCAACAATCTGGGTCCTCATTTTACCTACCTTATAAAGGATGGAAGGCTGAGTCAACCTTGGGCCTGGTGGGACTTGAACCTGCAGTAATTGCAAGCAGCTGTGTTAATAACAGACTGTCTTAGCAGTCTGAGCCACCAGAGGCCCTTTTGATCTAATGCAGGGGTGGGGCTGCTGGGGATTCTCAGGGGTTCGGGAGAACCTCTAGATAAGATTTTGTGCAGTTCAGAGAACCCCCAAATCCCACTCCTGGCTGGCCCCGCCTGCCTCGCCCCTCCCCTCCCAGGAGCCTGTAGGTAAGTGCAGGATGCGCATGGAGGCTCGGGGAGGGTGGAAAACGGGCCTACTGGAAGTTTGGGGAGGTCAGAAACAGGCCCATTTCTGGCCTCCAGAGGGCCTCTAGAGGCAGGGGAGGCCATTTTTGCCCTCCCAGAGGCTTAAGAAAAGCCTCCAGAGCCCAGGGAGGGCAAAAACACCCCCTCCCCCTACTGTGGTGCAGGATCCGACCAGGCCACACCCACCATGGCCACGCCCACCCAGCAACCGGGCAGAGAACCCCTTGCTAGAAAATTTTAAGCCCATGCCTGATCTGATGTCTTTCCTTACAAATAACCTTCCTTCAATGAAGGATGCCTCGGTTCTTCCCTCACTTGGCTCCCAACGCTGCCTGCTACTAATCTCTTGACCTACCCTAATTCTCTACGTTCTTCTGCCATCTTTCCTTGTAGGATAACAAAAATCTCGACTCTAATCTATTAATTGAGTAATTGAATAAACTTGTTTCCCTAGCAGTCAGAGCACATTGTTTGCACACACGGTGTCATCCCAAACCCTCCAGCTACCGAGAGATTGCCAGATATGTTTATTAAACCCCCCTGTGCTTGGAAAGCACACAGAAATCTGTCATCTGGGGTAATAGGAAAGTGCCGATCTCAGCTGGAGACCGAGCAGTTATGAATAAAAGAAGAGCTTGCATTACAGTTTGGAGGTGCAAAGAGAAAAGCCTTCCCTATGGTGTAAATGTGTTGTAACCCTCCAGCAAGGAAGAGCGGGGGGAATAATATTGACTCCTGGCTGGCAGTACAATATAATTATTGAGTTCACTTTTGCTCGGTCAGCGTCTGAAGGAAAACATCCTGGTGAATGAGGTATGGGAGGAGAACCAAGCGAACTGCAAGGTGTAAATTGTTAGGTATTCAACACTCGAGAAACGAAAAATGAGCCTGGTGTTCTGACCTAGGCTTCCCCAGCAGCACGAAGCCGAGTCCTCGTCCCGTTAAACCCCTTTTATTTAATTTACAGTGAATTCCTCTCCAGCAAAGTCTTTCCTCTCCCACAGTCTTTCAAGATAGTTCACAATTACCGACCTTTATCAGGCTTGGGGAGTGGCCAGGCTGATATCTTTCAGACTCCACACTGTAACAGACAATATTTGGCAAGAATGCAGAAACAGATCTTCACCCAAATGAACTAATTGTCTCCTGCAAACTCCCCTCCCCTTCGCTCCTCTTTATTCCCTATGGGAGGGACCATTCACTGTCCACCTGTGGCTTTACTCCTGAGTTGACCCTTGTTCTTTAGCTGTTCCCTTCTCTTGGCAGCTCTGTGAATGCACACACTAGGAACAGGATCCAGCTGTTCTTCTGCCCCACTTATCTCTGACTGCGAAGGTAGCTGATAACTGTTGGATGGCCCTGGCCCCATCTCTGCCTCCAATGCAGAGCACTTGTCAGAGCCTTTCCCAGACTCCAGGACTGGCCAATGTTCCTCCCCAACCTCCTCACTGTCCGAATCTGCTGCCAGATCCGCTGGCCGCTGGCGGGCCACAACACCTAGAACATCTGACAGTTCTAACCATGGTTCAGCTCCTGATCTGACAAGGAACCTGGATGGTCCCATGGTGCAGACAGTGGTATGTGGTGATTTATTTATTTGTATCCTGCCTTCATTATTTTCACAAACAAGCCAAGGCAGCAAACATCTCCAACACATCTTCCTCCTCCTGTTTTCTCCACAACAACAACAACCCTGTGAGGTAGGTTGGGTTGAAAGAGGGGGAACTGGCCCAAAGTCACCCAGTTGGCTTTCATGGCTAAGACGGGACTTGAACTCATGGTCTCCTGCTTTCTATCTTGGTGCTGTAACCACTCATCCAAACTGGCTCTCCAGTTTGATTCTTGGTGCTGGAGGAAAATTGCAGCATTAATCATATTTTATTCCCTTTTATATTAGAAAAAAATAGTCTGGTTAGATTCCTCATCTGTCCTTCAAAGCTATTGTTTGAATTATAAAGGGAAAACAGAACATTCCCAACTCAGCCAATGAGGATTATCTTCGTGGCTGCTTGATTGGTGTGCTGATTTTCCAACCAGACGTCATGTGATAATTTGATTGTCGTAGAAGGCATCAAGGAAAGCCATAAACCCACTTAATACTTTTCCTCTCAACCATCAACCACCTTTAACCAGATGACTTGAGAATCTCCATAGACTATTTTAGTCTTACCTGCCATTTATTCCCCTACCCTGTTAACATTTTCTGAATCGAAACACATTTTGGACAAGGTGTAAAGGTGATGCCAAAACCTACGAAAAAAGGAATTGAGGCTGGGTAACTTAGTAACTGTGATGGTTTAAGGGGGGAAACATCCCTTAGTGCAGGGGGGTGTCAAACTCAAGGCCCCTAAGCCAGATCTGGCCTGTGTTGTGCTTAGATCTGGCCCGTGGTGCCTCTGCAGGAAGCTGTCCCAGTTAAAAATAGCGCTGCAGGAGGCCGTCCCAGCTGAAAACAGAACCTGGGGGGGGATAGGGGGTTGGACTAGAAGACCTTCAAGGTCCCTTCCAACTCTGTTATTTTCTGAATCTTCTAAAGGAGACTTTGAAGAAAGACTACAGTACCAGTTAGCACATAAAACATGGGTGGAGTTTTGAGTGTACCAACACAGCTGCCATCTTGACAATTCGACCACACCCTGCAGACATGTCTGGCTGTTAACAAAATACCTGCATAAACAGTCTGCAGAGCTATTACTAGAGAGTGATGTGTTAATTAACATTGGGTTCGTGTAGGACAGATAGTCAGGGCAATTAAAAACCCCATGATTACATGCACACATTATGCTAAGCTTAGTTTTAAATCTTGGCTTGGTGTTAGCGTGCCATGAGAGCCTAATCCTTCCGATTAATTTGTAGCTCAATCTCTTTTGTAGCACAGGTAGTGCTCAACTTACAACCAGAGTTGGGACTAGAATTTAACCGTTGTTAAGTGAGTCACCTCCAATTTTATTTTGTTAAGCAAATCGCTGAAGTTGTGAAGTGAATCATGCAGTCATTAAACAAAGCCAGCTTCAACACTGCCATCATCATAAATATCTACCAAATATTGGCATATTTGGTACATATTTACCAAATATTTGGCAAATTTTGCCAAACACCAAAATTTTGATCACTCATCCGTGAGGATGATGTAACAGTGCAAATACAGGTATTCCTCGACATATAACAGCTCGTTTAGTGACTGTTCAAAGTTAGAACGGCCCTGAAAAAAGTGACTTATGACCGTTTTTTACACTTACTGTCAGGCCTGGAAGCCATCTTTTTCATTGGGCCTTCAGGCCTGCCACATTTACTACTACTGTGGGAAACTGGGATGGGGGATTGTATGGAGTCAGGGTGATACATAGTCATAATAACATTCCTTTCTCAGAGAGTCAAGGACATCTTGCCCTGCACCAGGACAGCTGGAACTGGGAGGCATCTCCAGTTGGGAAGGTGGTTTGATTGGACCATGTGATGGACATGTGGGAGTTGGGCAGGGACTTGGACTTTCCTTTGGGTGGGGGAAACCAGATTCAGGTTTTCCCAGATGTGTCAATATGATATCTCAAATAAAATGGAACTTTGAGGAACTTCAAGTCTTGGAGACTTCTTTCGTTGGGGGTGCTACTTGGAACCCTGATACTTACGACCATTCCAGCATCCCCACAGGCAAAACTTGCTTAACCAATGTCTCACTTAGCCACAGAAATTTTGGGTTCACCTTTGATCGTAAATCAAGGACTTCCTGTACATGTTGTAAATCGCTTTATTTCGGTGCAATTGTGACTTTGAACTGTCACTAGATAAATTATTGTTGAGTCAAGGACCATTGTATCCAGAAAATGGGCTAATTAAGGAAGTGTGTTGTGTTCTGCGTGATTGCATCCATTTCTCTCCTTTTGGTAAACATGCCTGTAGCCTGAAGTAGCTGGACAAAACATACCTTCAATTTCTGTCAGTGCAAAACAAGAAATCAGCATAAAAATATTCTTGTTGGATCAGCTTGGTGAAAATTAGCCCCAAAAGCCAAGAGGTAGTAGATCTCTAGTCTTATTTTTATTGGTTTGTTTATAAAATGTATAGGTAACCATCTTACCTCAAGGTAAGTCTTGAATCTTCATCACCTTTTTCTGTTGCCAGTTTGTTTAGCTGGTTTCCAACCCACTTCACTCCACTGAGTTGCTGGGAAGTTAAAACAAAAATGAGATATCAGGAATATGTTAATTTCGTTGAATTTCACCACTGTATTAGCTTGAGCTTCGAGCAACAAGGGAAAATATTGTGGCAAGAACCCTTTTCTTTTAAATTTGCATTTATATCCTGCCCTTCTCCGAAGACTCAGAGCGGCTTACACTATGTCAAGCAATAGTCTTCATCCATTTGTATATTATATACAAAGTTAACTTATTGCCCCTAATAATAATAATAATAATAATAATAATAATAATAATTATTATTATTATTATTATTATTATTATTATTATTATTATTATTATTATTATTATTATTATTATTATTTAATTTTTATACCACCCTTCTCCCGAAGGACTCAGGGCGGTTAACAGCCAGATAAAATACAGTACAATACAATACAATAAAATCACTATTAAAAAACTTATTTGATATGGCCAATGAATTAAATTATAAAATACATAATATAATATAAAACCCCATTTAAAATCCAATTTAAAAAACCCATTTTATGCCAGTCCTGCTCGGAAGAATAAATATGTCTTCAGCTCGCGGCGAAAGGTCCAGAGGTCAGGAAGTTGTCAAAGTCCTGGGGGAAGCTCATTCCAGAGGGTAGGACCCAACAATCTGGGTCCTCATTTTACCTACCTTATAAAGGATGGAAGGCTGAGTCAACCTTGGGCCTGGTGGGACTTGAACCTGCAGTAATTGCAAGCAGCTGCTGTTAATAACAGACTGCATTAGTCTGTTGAGCCACCAGAGGCCCCTTAAAAAGAGAGAGATAATTAATCAGCCCGAGACCATTCACCCTTTCCCAACTCCCATTCCAAGGACTTGAATTTCAATGGATACAGTCTGCCATCAATTGCTGCGATTGAAGATGATGCAGTGATGTTAAAATTTACCTAAAAGCAATAACAAAATAAATTTTAAAAAAAAGAAATCAAGATAGGGGATGTACACAGGGCATGGCTATGGAATTAGTTTTCTGACTTCTGAATAAAAGCTCTGTTTTGAGCAGTGGTTGGGATTCAAAAATTTTTTACTACCAGTTCCGTGGGCGTGTCACGGTGGGCATGGCATGGCATGGCTTGGCTTGGTGGGTGTGGCTTGGTGGGCGTGGCAGGGGAAGGGTTCTCTAAAATCTCCATTCCCACCCCACTCCAGGGAAAGGATACTGCAAAATCCCCATTTCCTCCTGATCAGCTGGGACTCGGGAGGCAGAGAATAGATGGGGGAGGGGCCAGTCAGAGGTGGTATTTGCCGGTTCTCCGAACTACTCAATATTTCCGCTACCGGTTCTCCAGAACTGGTCAGAACTTGCTGAATACCACCTCTGCTTCTGAATCATGTGACTGGGAAGGAAGAGGGAGGGGCTTAGAACAGGGGAGTCAACAACATTTTTAATAGCTGCTCCGCCCCCTTTTCCTTAGGGCTACACAATGGAAGGTCTATGGAGATTCTCAGTTATCTCTCCAGATCATGGTTGTCCCAAAGGTGCTTTTTCAAGAGGCAACTGGACTTTCTGGTTTTTCTTTGAAGATGTTTCATTTCTCATCCTTTCAGCAGTTCCAAGGAGGCTCCATACCCGTTCGCACTACTCAGATGACCCTAAGGACACAGATAAACTTCCAAGTGGTCTCAATGACTCTCTAAAAAGGATGCAAATGACCAGCTGTCCTCAAGGAATATAAATCCTTCCATTCCCCACCATCTAGTCAGAGTTGAAGAAGCTACTTGGATGAGAGGTGAAACGTCTTTGAAGAAAAACAAGAAAGTCCAGTTGTTTTTTTTTAATGAAATTATTTTCTGCAGAGCCCCAGTCTGAATCTGACTTCTTTTCAGACTCAACCTCGCTCTATCTTTTGCTGTCTTTTCCCTAAACACCAAATTAGACCCACTTTTGCAAATCTGGGGATATTTATACTGCTGATTAGCAGGTACCCAGAGGACCCCAAAGAAACTTTCTTTAAGGAGATCTTACCTCCCAACCATAATGCTCAGGAAATAAGTCAGAGCATATTAAAATTGATGTCCACGCCATTAGTTAGGCTGTGAATCTTTTTAAGTTTCACAACTTAAAGCTAGAACCCGGAGCTTTTCTCAGAATGCAATTGGTTACCAAGGGTAGAATCATTTCACTGGTGAACTTCCTTGCTGCTCCAGTTTATCTCCACTGAAAGTTTTGAATGAACACCGAGTGTTGTGTCTGCGCCCCCCTCCCCCGAGCCAGGCTCCCTGCCAGAAAGTGACTTGGAAAGTGAGGGGGAAGGGCCATCAGGACTTACCTCGGGAGCACCTCCAGGAGCCAGAAGCAGGCCAGATGGAGGAGATAACGAGGCCTCCATCCCCTAACTCTTTCCCCCCCAGGCCACGCCTCCAGACCCAGCTGATGGCAATCAGGCCTGGCTGGACCCTAGGCAGGAGAGGCAGGAACAACAGAAGCAGGGGTGGGGCAGGCCTAGGAAGTGCTGAGTCATGGAGCCACACCCCACAGGATATAAAAGCAGCAAGGGCTGCTATGCCTCTTCGTAGCAGGCAAATCAACTGCTTGCCTAGAGCTGAAGTACTGTTTGTTGTCTCATCGGCATCAAGGGAGATAACAGAGACACTTGGCAGACGCTCGCTAGTTTGCTGCCAGAGCTGATGTTGCCGGCTAATTAAGTCATCGCTCGGACTGAGGCGAGGGGGACAGAACACCGAGGCTTGTCTTAGTTAAACCCAAAACATTCTTGCTCAAAGAAGGACAAGACCCAAGCACGATCAAGAATTGCACGGATGGAACTAGGATCTCAGAGAGATAGAGCTGGACTCAAAATGGGGTGCCTCTTTTTCCCAAAGGAGTGTCGTGTCCCACTCCTCCGCTGATGGCCGGGTCAGGGAAATCCGAATCAGGCTTGCCTCTGCAGCTCTGCCCAAAGTCCTAGCAAAGTCCTCAGAGCAGGCAGGAGACCAGTAAGTGACTTCAGCAAGATAAGTTCGACTTTGCCTGACTCAGAGACTGCCAGAAAGCAGATCCTTTATATAGGCCATGGGGTGTGGCTACATGACTCAGCACTCATTAAGGCCTGCCCCTCCCTTCCTTCTGTTGCCTCCGCCTATCCAATCTTCTGATGCGAGGGTCACTCCAATCAGCTGTTGGAAGTAAACTTTCCTCAGGCTCACATGCTGTGGAGGAGGGGGAGGGGTCTAGCTGCTCCGTTTGCCCAGGCATGGAGCCAGGGCTGGGGCCGGGGGATGCTCCCTCCTCTGCAGCCTGCTTGGGCATGGAGCCAGGGCTGGGACCGGGAGGTGCCCCCTCCTCTGCAGCTTGTCTGGGCATGGAGCCAGGACTGGGGCCGGGAGGCATACATTCCTCCGTGTTTGGGAGCAGATAAGCAGACCCCGGCTGCAGTGAGAGCAGACAAGACACAACAAGGAGCATTCTCAACATCTTTGACCAAAGTTGATTTTGTGACACATTGCTTCAATTCTACAGTAAGCCGACCAAAAGAACCAAATTCGGAACACAGCTGGAAGGGATCTTGAAGGTCTTCTTGTCCAACCCCCTGCTCAAGCCACTTGTTTATACCATTTCAGACAAGTGGCTGTCCAGTCTCTTTTTAAAAACCTCCAGTGATGAAGCACCCACAACTTCTGAAGGCAAGCCTGTTCCGCTGGCTAATTGTCCTCACTGTTAGGAAGTTTCTCCTTAATTCCAGGTTGCTTCTCTCCTTGATTAGCTTCCATTCATTGTTTCTTCTCCTGCCTTTTGGTGCTTTGGAAAATAAGTTGACCCCCTCTTCTTTATGGCAGCCTCTCAAATACTGGAATACTGCTATCATGTCCTTGCAGGCCTTCTTTTGTCTAGACTAAAGGTAAAGGTAAAGTTCCCCTCGAACATAAGTGCTAGATGTTCCTGACTCTAGGGGGTGGTGCTCATCTCTGTTTGAAAGCCGAAGAGCCAGCGCTGTCCGAAGACGTTTCCTTGGTCATGTGGCCGGCATGACTAAATACCAAAGGCGCACGGAACGCTGTTACCTTCCCACCAAAAATGGTTCCTATTTTTCTACTTGCATTTTTTTATGTGCTTTCGAACTGCTAGGTTGGCAGAAGCTGGGACAAGTAACAGGAGCTCACCCCGTTACATGGCAGCACTGGGGATTCGAACTGCTGAACTGCCGACCTTTCGATCGACAAGCTCCAATGGGCCGTGGTAGCTCAGGTTGTAAAGAAGCCTGTTATTAGAACACAGCAGCCTGCAATTACTACAGGCTCGAATCCCACCAGGCCCAAGGTTGACTCAGCCTTCCATCCTTTATAAGGTAGGTAAAATGAAGACCCAGATTGTTGGGGGGGCAATAAGTTGACTTTGTAAGTATACAAATAGAATGAGACTATTGCCTTATACACTGTAAGACGCCCTGAGTCTTCGGAGAAGGGCGGGATATAAATGTAAATAAAAAAAATAAAATAAAATAATAATAATAAAAAAAAGCTCAGCATCTTAGCCACTGCGCCACCGTGTCCCGTTTGTCTAGACTAGCCATCCCCAATTCCTGTAACCATTCTTCATATGTTTTACTCTCCTTTAATCATCCTAGCTGCTCTTCTCTGCACGTGTTCCAAAGTCTCAGCGTCTTTTGTGTAATGTGGTGACCAAAACTGGATGGAGTATTCCAGGTCTTACTGAGGTTTTATAAAGCAGTAGTAATACTCTGTCTCTTGAGCTCTGCCAGAACTGACAGGCCGTGTCTCTTCTGCAGCCTTTTACACACTATTCAGTTGTTATAATATTGTATATATGAATTAACAAATAAAGGAACGCATTCACTGCAATTATGGTCCCCTTCTGCTTGATTTACTTGTCAGCTTGTATTCACAGCTATGTAAAGGATCTGCTTGGCCAGGCTTCTGTCAAACACGTTCCTTCCTCCTTGGTAACATCAACAAAATAGGGCAGGCTGAGCAGGAAAGGTTGCTTTCAATGTTTCTCTTTTTTCTTTTAAGTGTGGCAGGGATGGTGATGTGCGCAGAGGTGGATGGGCCAGCAGGAAAAAGAGTCAAAGCTCAAAAGAAGAAATTATCACAATTTACATGATCTTTAGGGGGGGGCATCAGGGCTCAGCCGTTCAAGACGCTGAGCTTGTCAGCTGGAAAGCTGACAGATCGGTTCGAGACCCGAGCACCGTGCAATGGGGTGAGCTCCCGTTCTTGCTCCAGCTCCTGCCCAACTAGCAGTTCGAATGCATGAGAAAGAATGGCTTCAGCTGAAGTCGTTTTGCAGGGTGACAAGCGGCTCCCCTTTACAAAGTGAGGACCACTTGAAAAACAAGAGGGTGGATGCAGGGTGAAAACTTGGTGGGTTGGCTAACCCCTCCTCTCCCTCGAATCTTCCTTAGGTTTTTGAGGATTTTCTTCATAGAATTTGTTAAATAATCTATCTGCCTTCATGTCCCTACTCTTTACCCAGATGGCTTCTGACAAGGGGTATCCCTTCTACTGTAGTCTTCCTTTGAATGGCCTTGAATAGCCTGGAGTCAGGGGTGAAATCCAGCAGATTCTGACAGGTTCTGGAGAACCAGTAGCGGAAATTTTGAGCAGTTCAGAAAACCGGCAAATACCACCTCTGACTCCCCCCAGAGTGGGGAGGGAATGGAGATTTTGCAGTATCCTTCCCCTGCCACGCCCACCAAGCCACGCCCACCAAGCCAGACCATGCCCACTAAGCCACGCCCACAAAACCGGTAGTAAAAAAAAAATGAATTTCACCACTGCCTAGAGTCCAAGGATTTACTAGAGTCCAAAGGTACTGCTTTGTTGGAAAGGTTATAGTATTCTATGTGCCTTCGGCTTGTAACTATGCTGGCCACGTGACTACGGAAAATGTCTTTGGACAATGCTGGCTCCCTCGACCAATAATGGAGATGAGCACCATGCTGTAGACTCGGACATAGCTGGACAGGGAAACCTTTATTTTTACATTGTTCCTGGTAAAGTGTGATTAAAAATAGAGATGAACATGTGTCAACCAGTCCCCGCTTGAGCACCTGTGATTCCCTGTAAGGAGAAGTAGAAAAACGATGCTGTAATGTTGGATATTATGTACGATATTATGGTATCATAATCAACAAAGTTAAGGCTCTTATGCAGGAATTTTCCTATTGTCCAGGAAATTAAGAGGACGCTACATATGTTTCTGTGTATACAGTTCTGTGATAACTCTCCTTTGAGTATTTAAACACTTGTTCTCAAGACTTTCAATCATAGTGCCTGGTGTTTGTTGTCCGAGGTATTCTAACTAATATTCCAAGGTATTCTTTCACTTAATGAAAATTCCATGAGGTCCATGCTGATTCAGAGACAAGAGGAGGAGTCAAGTCACCGTACTGGAAAATACGAAAATTGCGGTCTTTTGTTTCAATCAAACAATGAATTTTCCACAACAACAACAATCCCTTTACGTATCTCTCACAAAGCCAATGCACAGCAAAGATCACCTTTGTGTAACCTAACCCTCAAAACACTACTGTGCTTCCCCGAAAATAAGACCCTGCCTTATATTTTTGGGAACCCTGAAATAAGCGCTTGGCCTTATTGCCATGCGCTCAAAAGCCCGACTGGGCTTATTATCAGGGGATGTCTTATTTGTGGGGGGGGGAAACAGGGTAGTGATTCGTTGGCAAATTCTTGAAAGGATTTAAACGGCCGTCAACCGTTGTTGCATTTCTCGCCTTCCCTCTCCAAAGTGGGCTTTAATTAAACGGCATGACCATAAATGCCCTTTTGGGTAGGAATTTCCAAATCTATATAAGTTGGGGATTGATTTAATAATTGTCTTTAGTGGGGAAGGAAGGAACGGAGAGGAAAGGACCATGGAGGGCGAAATGTTCCCTGTGTGTAAATACAATTCGAAAAGGAAACCAGACTGCTTGGGTCCTCTTACAAATTTAAGCTGAGCGCATAATGCCAAGTAACCTAATCCTTGTTAATAAAAATATATCAAAGCAAACAAGACAGAGTGAACCACAGCCAGAGGGTAAATAAAAGGCAGACACGAATGTTCTGAAGTCTTGAATGGAGGGCAGCTCTGTATTGCTGCCTAAACTGCTTGTCTCCTCTACTTTCCTGGTTGCTCTTTAAAATCAACTTCAAAAATCCCAGCATGGATTTGGAATGTTCTGGCAATGCGCTCCATCCCAATTAGAGCTGTCGCTTGAGCTGATTGGCTGTTATTCTGCTTCCTGCTCTTCCCGTCCATTCAGTAACAGAGGTGGAAGGGACCTTGGAGGTCATCTAGTCCAACCCCCTGCTCACGCAGGAGACCTGTACTTGGGATTCGAACCGCCGAATTGCCGACCTTTCTGATCGACAAGCTCAGTGTCTTAGCCACTGAGCCACCTAGTCAGGCTATTCAGGGAAGGCCAGGCTGACTGGCTCCCTTGTTGCTTTCACACCTCCTCTCCATAGTGCCACAAAGCATTTTCTAGTCCCCCCCACCACTTTTTTTTTTCCTTTTAGGGACAATTCCCTTTTCACTAATCCCAATGTCTTTCAGAACAGAATAATAGAGTGGGAAGGGACCTAGAGGTCTTCTAGCCCAACCCCCTGCACAAGCAGGAGACCAGTGGTGAAATTCAATTTTTTTTACTACCGGTTCTGTGGGTGTGGTTTGGTGGGCATGGCAGGGGAAGGATATTGCAAATCTCCATTCCTACCCCATTCTGGGACCAGCCAGAGGTGGTATTTGCTGGTTCTCCGAACTACTCAAAATTTCCACTACCGGTTCTCCAGAACCTGTCAGAACCTGCTGGATTTCACCCCTGCAGGAGTCGCTATATATCATGGGTGTCCAAACTCTTCTTAAAAATTTCCAGTGATGGAGCACCCACAACTTCTGGAGGCAAGTTGTTCCGCTGGCTAATTATTCTCACTGTCAGGAAATTCTAGGTTTTCTCTCTCCTTGATTTGATTCCATCCGTTGCTTCTTGTCCTGCCTTCTGGTGCTTTGTAAAATAGGTTGACCGCCCTCTTCTTTGTGGCAGCCCCTCAACTATTGGAAGACTGCAATCATGTCACTCCTAGTCCTTCTTTTCACTAGACTAGACATTCCCAATTCCTTCATTCTTTTCTTTTGCTTTCCCAGGTATTTGCACCTACAGATCCATTTTCCCTTTTGAATGCAATCCCCCTCTTTTTTTAAAAAAATAAATGTTATTAATTTTCTATTAATTACGTTCCTCAGTACTTAATAAACATCCTGTTGTCTGGGTATTTAATTTGCTTAACAATGCAAATGCCATTCTTAATCTCCACCTCTTTTTTTCCATCCCCTGGTAAAATAAGTTCCAAGATTCATACTATTCTGTGTCTTCTTTCTGTCTGATTTTCAAGGTACTGTAAGTCTGTTGGGGGGGAGGGGAAAGGGAAGAGAAGGAAAGGCCAGAGTCATCTCAAACAGCAATATGGGCAGCACATAAATAAAATAAATAAATAGAATTTTCTCAAGGCTCAACCAGGCTGTTTATTCCACTGATGAAAGGTGTACAGCCTTTATAGCCAGTAATGTGGATTTTGATCTTACAGAACTCAATAAGATTTCCTTAGTAAAGGTAAAGGTTCCCCTCGCACATACGTGCTAGCCGTTCCTGACTCTAGGGGGCGGTGCTCATCTCCGTTTCAAAGCCGAAGACCCAGCGCTGTCCGAAGACGTCTCCGTGGTCATGTAGTCGGCATGACTAAACGCCAAAGGCGCAAGGAACGCTGTTACCTTCCCACCAAAGGTGGTCCCTATTTTTCTACTTGCATTTTTTACATGCTTTCGAACTGCTAGGTTGGCAGAAGCTGGGACAAGTAACAGGAGCTCACCCTTTTACACAGCAGCACTAGGGATTCGAACTGCTGAACTGCCGACCTTTCGAACGACAAGCACAGTGTCTTAGCCACTGAGCTACTGCATCCCATTCAGTGGTGGTATTCAAATAAATTAACAACCGGTTCTCTGCCCTAATGACCAGCTGGGTAGGTGTGGCTCGGTGGTCATGTGACCGTGTGGGTGTGGCCAACTCAAAGTCACTCACGTTGATGGGCGCTTCGCCTTAGCTGTTATAATGTAATAAGGGTTAACCAGAGAGGCAGTTTCTGTAAGCAGACCAATAAAGATTAGGGTAAAAACAACACCAGAATATTTCCTTCCTGCCTTCCTTACAGGATTAGCCCTGTAAAGTGGGAAAAAATCAAAATAAGATTTCTGAACTGCTTAGAAAGTTAACAACCGGTTCTCCCGAATAGGTATGAACTGGCTGAATCCCACCACTGGTCCCATTCCTTAGTAAGCTATCTACCTAAAGGCCTTTTAATCCTGCCATGTCCTGAGAGGGGACTCAGGGCGCATCTGATTTCTGGATCAGTGGTAGGTTTCAAAATTTTTTACTACTGGTTCTGTACTACCGGCTTGGTGGGCATGTTGTGGCTTGGTGGGCGTGGCTTGGTGGGCGTGGCAGGGGAAAGATACTGTAAACTCTCCATTCCCACCCCACTCCAGGGGAAGGTTACTGTAAAATTCCCATTTCCTCCCAATCAGCTGGGACTTGGGAGGCAGAGAACAGATGGGGCTGGGGCCAGTCAGAATGTTTACTACCGGTTCTCTGAACTACTCAAAATTTCTGCTTCGGTTCTCCAGAACTGGTCAGAACCTGCTGAAATCCACCTCTGTTCTGAATCTCTCCAAAAGAGCTTTTTAAAGAATGGTCCCAATGTGGAAGAATTTTCTTAACCTTCGCCTCCCTTTCCTTGAATTTGCCTTGAAGCTTTCTCTCTTTTGATTCCACGTTGTGTATGTGTATGTTTTAATATGAGCGGCTCCGTTAGCCTTTGCTATTGTGATTCCAATGTATTTAAACTGTTTTGTTTTAAAATTGTCACAAGCTATCTGGGGAAAGATTGCCGCCCTAAAGATTACAATTAAACAAAGCGAAACAATCAAGAGGAATCCATGAAGTCACGGAAGAATTTCAGTCCTACGGACAAAGTTTAGTTTGATGTTAAATGGTGCTGATGGACCCAGAAAGGGTGATGAAACCACGATTCGTTTATTTCCTGCAAAGCAAAGTTGGCTGATTTAATCTCTTGCTTTGTGCCTAATTGTGTCTTCCCTATTATTTCCTCTGGCACAATTTGCACACAAAGCAGCTACCCCGTATCTGCTTCGCTGTACCTCAAACTGTACTTAATTATTTTGGACAGGAAAGAGCTCCTCCATTCTTAATTGACGAAGGAGTTTCAGGCCCTCAGCAGTGTCCTGGCAAGTTAACGGGGAAATCCAGGAGAAAATAAGTCGTCTGTTTTGAAGATTTTAGGGCAAGCTGCCGTCTGCAAGGCGGAGAGTGAGAATTTTGCACTCAAAATATTTGCTTTCACTTTCAATCAGCGCCGATCAGATTGGTCACCTCTGATTTGTCAATTAGTACATTCATTTTTTTTTTTTTGGAAAGACAATTAGGTGCCCCCACACTAACACCCTGCCGTGTCCCAGTCTTCAGTCCTTTCCGAATATTTTGGTGAAAGGCAAAACCTCTAGTTTAATGATCCTGCAGTTGAAAAAACAAAAAAGTTACCTCAAGAGTTAATCTTAAAATCTGACATTACGTGGCTTTTACCCTTCTCACCTTTGCTATTATCATTTCCTATTGGTAACCTATGATTTATCACTGGATCGTTCGTATCTTAGGATTTGTGATTGTATCTTATGATTTCTCTCTTTTCGTTCCTCTAGACAGCTAACCCTCAACTTACAACAGTTTGTTCAAAGTGACAACTGAAAAAAGTGACAATTTTTCACACTTAGGACCATGGTAGCATTCCCACAATCGTGTGGTTTACATTCAGATGCTTGACAACTGACTCACTTTTATGACGGTCACAGTGTCCCAGGGTCATGTCATCCCCTTTTACAACCTTCTAATAAGCAAAGTCAATGGGGGGAAAAAACCAGATTCATTTAACAACCATGTTATTAAATTCACAACTGCACTGATTCACTTAACAAACGTGTCAATAAAAGTCGTAAAATGGGGCAAAAAAAATAAATTTCTCACTTAACAACAGGCATTTTGGGCTCAATGGTGGTCATAAATTGAGGACTACCTATACACTGAGAGATTATGTCTGCATGTACACTATATGTTTATTTGTTTATATGCACACTGTAATGTTTGTATGTACACTGAGAGCTTATGCACTGGAGACTATTTCCTTATGTGTCCAATTACACTTGGCCAATAAAAAAATCTATTTCTAATATATATATATAAATAGATTTTTATATATACATACAAAATATATATATATATACATACATATGTGTGTGTGTGTGTATGTATATGAGGTTCTGGAGAACCAGTAGTGGAAATTTTGAGTAGCTCGGAGAACCGGCAAATACCACCTCTGGCTGGCCTCAGAATGGGGTGGGAATGGAGTTTTTGCAGTATCCTTCCCCCAGGAGTGGGGAGGGAATGGGGATTTTGCAATATCCTTCCCCCAGGAGTGGGGAGGGAATGGGGATTTTGCAGTATCCTTCCCCTGGAGTGGGGTGAGAACGGAGTTTTTGCAATATCCTTCCCACAGGAGTGGGGAGGGAATGGGGATTTTGCAGTATCCTTCCCCCAGGAGTGGGGAGGGAATGGGGATTTTGCAGTATCCTTCCCCTGGAGTGGGGTGAGAATGGAGTTTTTGCAATATCCTTCCCACAGGAGTGGGGAGGGAATGGGGATTTTGCAGTAACCTTCTCTTGGAGTGGGGTGGGAATGGAGATTTTGCAATATCCTTCCCACAGGAGTGGGGAGGGAATGGGGATTTTGCAGTATCCTTCCCTTGCCATGCCCACCAAGCCACACCATGGCCAGCAAGTCATGTCCACAGAACTGGTAGTTAAAAAAAATGGATTTCAGCACTGATACAGATAGATAGATAGATAGATAGATAGATAGATAGATAGATAGATAGATAGATAGATGATAGATAGATGGATGGATGGATGGATGGATGGATGGATGGATGGACGGACGGACAGACAGATAGGTATCTTTAGTTGACTTCAACAGACACTGGTGATCAGCATCTGCTTGCATTCTATATATTTATTTTTTATTTATTTATTTTATTTGTCAAACACAACAGTATATATAAATATAAGCATGAAATAACCACACGAATTGGATACCATCAAAGGGAACATTAGGACAGAAACTGTAGGCATGTCGGTGCTTTTACACACGCCCCTTACAGACCTCTTAGGAATGGGGTGAAGTCAATAGTAGATTTTTCCAGATAGTCCTCGGTGTACGACAAAAATTGAGCACAACCTTTCCATTGCTAAGCAAGATGAGATTTGCCCCATTTTATGACCTTTCTTGCCAGGCTCGTTCGGTGAATTACAGCAGTTGTTTAGTTAGCAAGGTGGTTGTTAAGTGAATCTGGCTTCCCCTTTGACTTTGCTTGCCTGAAGATTTCAAAAAGTGATCATAGAGCTTTGGGTCACTGCAACCGTCATAAATATGAATCGGTTGCCAAGTGTGTGAATTTTGTTCATGTGTTGGAAGAAATATCCATCTGGGTTCAGTTCCAAGTGGGGACAAAGACACTGGAAACATGGAGACTGCTTGGAAAGATGGTTTAATGGTGGTCAGGATCACATGGCTTGAGTTCCTGAACAGAAAAAGGGCAAGATCCTGTGCACTCCCTGGCTTTATGCTTTCTCTGAGCTTTGAATTTCCTGGGGCACAGGAAGAGTACCCGATTGGCTGTCAGACTCCCAGGGGGTGGGAGTCTTAGCTAGCCTTGCTGGCTGATGTAATCTTCCCAGGTGTCATGTGGTGAGTTTCTGTTGCTAGATGGGTCCTATTATGTTGCAGATGATGATGACCCATTGACAAAGGTGGGGGGAAATGAGTGAGCTTAGCTGAGGCTTTAATGGCCCATTGACAAAGGTGGGGGGGGAGTCAGGAAGCTGCTTTGTCTTTAAAACATGTTTCTCCATTTCTCATCCAGGGAAATATAATATTCTGCCTTTTTAAATATTTTCTAAAATATTTCTTTCTTCTAGGAGGGGGGTGGGTGCTAAATTCCTACACATGTGAACAGGGAGGTGCTGCAACAACCATAAGTGTGAAAAAATGGTCATAAATCACTTTGCCGTTGTAACTTTGAACGGGTATGAAACAAATTGTTGTACGTCGAGGACTACCTGTATATGTGTCCTTATTTAGCATCGTGAAGGGTTTATTAAAAATGGGTAACTAGTTAACGAGCGAAAACAAGCGCACAATTAAGGCACTCAATCTTTATGGGATCTGCTGGTGCTCTCTATTATTTAATCAGCTGCAATTAGTGCGAGTTGAATGTTTTTTTTCTTCAACCGTTTCCCAATCGTATCTGGAATTCTGACCACAGCACGGGAATAGGCACTTATATACATGTCCTGATTTGCTCCCGAGATTAAACCGTGGAGGCCTTTCGAAAGACGAAGTTGTGACTCAGATTTTCAAGTTCAGCAAGATTGCAGAAAAGTCCCGCCTGGGACTTGTTCAGCCTCTAACAGGAAGGAAAGCAGTAAGGCACAGAAGTGGAATTTGAAAGGAGAAAAATAATTGGCCAAATATAAAAAATGCCACCGTTCCATTGCTATGAGTCAGCATGAGGCAGAACCGGTTCCGCACCACAGCGGGCAAATCTTTCAGAGGTAGAACACCTCTGTACAATTAAATGATAATTCCTTGGAAGGTTCTGGATCATTGACTGCTTGGAGAACAGAAGCGCAACAGAATCAAGATTGCCCACATTCCTGGTACCAATGTCATATAGACAAGGCTTCACTCACCATGGGTGTAGCATCTGTAGAGAATCTCTCAAGGCAATTTGGGTCAATTCACCAGGAGATTGTGAGTTCTAGTCCTGCCTTAGGCATGAAAGTGGTGCTGGAGAAGATTCCTGTGAATCCCTTGGACTACAAGGCGATCAAACGGAATAGCTCAGGCTGTTACGAAGCCTGTTATTAGAACACAGTAGCCTGCAATTACTGCAGGTTTGAGCCCGGCCCAAGGTTGACTTAGCCTTCCATCCTTTATAAGGTAGGTAAAATGAGGACCCAGATTGTTGGGGGGGCAATAAGTTGTAAAAAAAAATATACAAATAGAATGAGAGTATTGCCTTATACACTGTAAGCCGCCCTGAGTCTTTGGAGAAGGGCGGGATATAAATGTAAACAAAACAAGACAAACAAACAAACAAACCTGTCAGTCCTAGAGGAGATCAACCCTGACTGCTCTTTAGAAGGCCAAATCCTGAAGGTGAAACTCAAATACTTTGACCACCTAATGAGAAGGAAGGATTCACTGGAGAAGAGCCTAATGCTGGGAAAGATGGAGGGAAAGATGGAGGGAAAAAGAAGAAAGGGACAACAGAGAACGAGGTGGCTGGATGGAGTCACTAAAGCAGTCGGTGTGAGCTGAAATGGACTCCAGAGGATAGTAGAGGACAGGAAGGCCTGGAGGAACGTTGTCTACTGGGTAGTGATGGGTCGCACAAGACTTCACAACTAACAATAAAGGCATGAAAGACAGCTGGGTGACTTTGGAACAATCATCAGGAGAATGTGAGTTTTAGTTCCACCTTAAGCATGAAAGCCAGCTGGGTGACTTTGGGACAATGATCAAGAGACTGTGAGTTCTAGTACCACTTTTAGGCATGAAAGTTGACTGGGCGATTTTGGGCCAGTTGCTCAATTTAGCCCAACTCTCCTGAAAGAGTTGTTGCTATGGTGGAGAAAATAGGAGAAAGGACATTGTGTGTGTTCGCCACCTCGAGTTATTCATAAAAATAATAAAAGCAGGCTACAAATAAAAAAAATAAAAACAAAACCAACGCCCACAAACCGCAGATCTCTTTCTTAAACTGCCAAACAGTGAATGTTATGTAGTAATATCGGACAATGCTAGCATAGCATAGGAATAATCGGTTCGGAAGAGTCTAGAAGGGTTGTCCATTTATGCTGGGAACTCAGATGACCACAGGGCTGACCTGTGGAAATATTGCCCTCTAGCTGAACTTCGGCCTCGCATTTTTTTTTTTGCTCCCCAGGAGAGCTTCTAACACCCTCCACCCTCTGGATACCTTGGATGGCCTTGCATATGCAACAGTAGCATAAATAATGCCCCCCCCCCTGCCAAACTAACCGGAAAGCCAGAAGGGAAGTCGCAAGGAAGTGTGTGATGTCCGAAGATCAACGAGGTTAATGCTGAGAGAATGCAAAAAAAAACCGTTCTTCCCAAAGGTTACAAGGTCAGATGTCAAAGACCTTTTGTTAAGAGCTTAAAGGAATGATTAATAGCAATCATCTATTGGCCCAACTGAATTATTCTGGAGTGGGGTTTCCAACTCTTGCTATGTGCATATGCAGGGTTAAAAAATAAATAAATAAGGACACCTGTGTAATGCTTCAATCTGCTCAACCCAAGCAATAGAGAATCAGCATTAGGAGGACTAAAAGCTATGCCAATTATAATGCCAATCCATGCCAGTTTTATTTATTCCTTTTTTATCATTATTCTTTTTCTGAACTTCGGCGCTACGTCGCTTCAGAACATTTCCACAGTTCCAAACTGTGCTGGGAAAGACCCAAAATGAAAGCTGGATACCTATTAGTAGCCGAATGGATGGAAGCATCGCTTTTTTCTTTCTTTCTTTCTTTCTTTATTTTGTCACAACAATATATATGGGCATCACACAAAAAGATTACACAGTATATAAAAATATATATGAAGAAATATAAGGAAGTATAAGTATATATATATATATATATGAAGAAGAAAAAGAAAAACAATAGGACAGGAACAGTAGGCACGTTTGTGCGCTTATGCACGCCCCTTATGGTCCTCTTAGGAATGGGGTGAGGTCAATAGTAGAAAGTTTTTGGTTGAAGATTTTAGGATTATGGGAAGAGACCACAGAGTCAGGTAAAGTGTTCCAAGCACTGATGATTCTGTTACAGAAGTCGTATTTTCTGCAATCTAGATTAAAGCGGTTGACATTAAGTTTAAATCTATTGGTTGCTCTAGTATTATTGCAATTGAAGCTGAAGTAGTCTTTAACAGGAAGGACATTACAATAGATGATTCTGTGAGTTAAACTTAGGTCTTGTCATAGGCGACGGAGTTCCAAGTTTTCTAAGCCTAGGATTTCAAGACTGGTGGGATAAGGTATTTTGTTGTTTTCAGAGGAATGGAGAACTCTTCTTGTAAAATATTTCTGGACACGCTCAATTGTATTGATGTCAGAGATGTGGTGAGGGTTCCAAACAGGCGAGCTGTATTCTAGAATTGGTCTAGCAAATGTTTTATATGCTCTGGTTAGTAGTGTGGTGTTTTTGGAAAAGAAGCTACGCAAGATTAGGTTTACAACTCTTAGAGCTTTTTTTGCTATGTAGTTGCAGTGGGCTTCTTATCCACTGGAGTCTTAAAAAAATAAATTGTGAGAGCGTGTTGGTTATGAACAAGATAGGATGTGCTAAAGAGATTCTCCATCAGATGCCAAATGTCTATGGAGATTCTCAATCATCCAGGACATGGTTATCCCCAAAGTGCTTTTCTAAAGGCAACTGGACTTCCTTTGGGGTTGTTGTTGTTTTCCCTTGAAAACCTTTTGTTTTTCATCTAAGAAGCTTCTTGGATGAGAAGTGAAATATTTTCAAGGAAAAAAAAACAAAAAACAAGGAAGTCCAGTTGCCTTTTGAAAAGCACCTCAGCGGCTTCAGATGCCAACTTCAGGGGGAAAAAAAAACCAAAATAAAAAAACAACCAAAAAACAATTCTAGACTTTGCTCACTTGACATGTTGAAAACCTGGTTACTGAAGTAAATTATTTTTGAGGTCTCCGTGTCACTCGAAAAACCGTCTAACTGAACTGTCTGGGTTTGCGCAACATGCCAAGCTGACAAAAATGATCCAAAGTTAAAATCGTGTGTAGGAAGTTAGCACCCACCCCTCTCCTAGAAGAATGAAATATTCTAGGAAATATTAAAAAGGCAGAATATTATACCTCCCTGGCTGAGAAATGGAGAAACATGTTTTTTAGGCAGGAAGCAGACTCATTCTTAATAGCCCCCAGCCTCCTCAATAGCCCAGAGCAGATGTCAGCACTTAAGACATAAAGAGATAGCCGGGTCTATTCATAAGCAAATGCCCTCACCCAAGATCCAACAAAGGTAGGATTAGCCCTCTATCCATCTAGCAACAGAACTCACCACATGGCATCTGGAGACGTTACATCATCCAGCAAGGCTCAACCAAGCTTGGGACTCAAAAGACAACCTATAAAATTACCCCTGCATGGTCCCATGGGAGTCTGACAACCAATCCGTGGGTGGCTCAGGCTGTAAGACAGCCTGTTATTAAAACACAGCTGCTTGCAATTACTGCAGGCTCGAGTCCCATCAGGCCCAAGGTTGACTCAGCCTTCCATCCTTTATAAGGTAGGTAAAATGAGGACCCAGATTGTTGGGGGGGCAATAAGTTGACTTTGTATATAAATATACAAATAGAATGAGACTATTGCCTTACACACTGTAAGCCGCCCTGAGTCTTCGGAGAAGGGCGGGATATAAATGTAAATTTAAAAAAAAAAATCAGAATACAAGCACAAATTCAAAGCCCAACAGAGAGTATAAATCTCTCTCTCACACACACCCATGTGCTTTTTTGGCCAGGACCTCAAACCATGTGAACCTGTCCACCATTAAACCATCTTTCCAAGCAGTCTCCATGTTTCCAGTGTCTTTCTCCCCACCTGGAACTGAACCCAGATGGACATGTCTTCCAACGCACGCTTAGAGTTTTGTGTGTGAATGCAGCCACTAGGTTTTAACCATCCTAGTTTACCTGCGTGATGTGGCCCAAACCTTGCTTTCTTTGGAGAACTGTCACCACTCAGCATACAACTCGCAGTGGTAGTTGCGACCACAACTGTGACCAGAATTTTGGTTGCTAAGCATGCCCACTTTTGCCACTCTTTATGCCGTGGTTGTTAAGGGAATCACTGCAGTGAATCTTGGGGTTGTGAAGCAAATGTGGCTTCCCCCATTAACTTTGCTTGTTGGAAGCCAGCTGAGAAGGCAGTTGAGAAGGCAGCGGTGGTATTCATTTACCTCAATCAGTAAACTTATATACTTTGGGCAGGAGATGTGAGTGGCCGGACAGCCCAATGAAATGACACGTATAACCGATTTCAAAGAATTGAAAAAGAAAAAAATAGTGACCAATGAATGTAATAGATTTAATTCCTTCATTTTCACAATGTTCTATTTGTTTTAAGAAACTATTTGTAAAATTGATTAATTTTGTTGATTGGAAGATTGTGTAGAAACATTGGGGATTCTAGTGACACTCTTTTCTATGGCAATCCATCCATCAATTGCCATTCTATGGCAATCCATCCATAGGACTGGGTTACTTACGAGACCGCCTGCTGCTTCCAAATGCCTCCCATCGACCAGTGCGCTCCCATAGGGACAATGTCGACTGGCGACCCCCAGGGGGAGGGCCTTCTCTGTGGGGGCTCCTGCCCTTGGAACGAGCTACCTCCAGGGATACGTCAACTCCCTGACCTCCGGACCTTTAGACGCGAGCTAAAGACATTCTTGTTCCGTCGTGCAGGGCTGGCCTAATAGTTTTAATGGGGTTTTTAATGGAGTTTAACTTAAGTTTTTAGTTTTTTATTGAATTTTAGCTGTTAGCCAAATTGAATAAGTCTTTTAATAATGTTCTTAATTTTTATATTCTTGTTTTATTCGGCTGTAAACCGCCCTGAGTCCTTCGGGAGAAGGGCGGTATATAAATCAAAACAATAAATAAAATAAATAAAAATAAATAAATCAATTTCAAAAATATTGTATTTTGTTGGAATCTTTTATCTGCACAATACAGGAAAATGTGAGTGCGCACATGCGCAGAGCATCAAACACAGGAGGTGATTACATCCGGGCCGGTGGGCGGAGCCTCCTGCAGCCACCACCACCGGTTTGCCTGATCCGGATAGAACCAGCTGAATACCACCAGTGTGAGAAGGTCTCCAGTGGTGATCATGTGACTATGTATATTCAGTTATCGTCAATACATGCTGGTGACCAAGTGCTCAAATTTTGAACACTTGATTATAGGGATGCTGGAATGGTCGAAAGTCACATGGTTATAGGTCACCTTTTTTGAGTGCTGTGGTAACTTCTAATGGTCACTAAACAAACAGTTGTAAGTCAAGGACTACCTGTCCTCATTCAAAGGATGATTCCTCCGCACTTCCTAACACAGTGATGGCTAACCTTTTTGCCGTCGCATGCCAAAAGTGGGGGGAGTGTGTGAGGGGGTGTCACGTGCCTGTGTGCCCACACCCATAAGTCAATGTCCCTCTGTGCCCTCTCACCCCTGGCGCGACCCTCTTGCGCTCCCCCCGCTTTTGGCACGCGATGGCAAAAAGGTTACCGGTGGGCTCGGTAGACTCATTTTTTGCCCTCCCCAGGCTCCAGAGGCTTTCTTGAGGCCTGGGGAGGGCGAAAACAGCCTTGCCCATCCCCCTGAGGCCCTCTGGAGACTGGAAACGGCCTGTTTCCCAACTTCCGGTGGACCCGGAAAGCCCAAAAATCAGTTGGGCAGCGCCTGCCTGCATGCCGGAATTGAGCTAGGGCAACGCTCGCGTGCCCACAAATATGGCTCCATGTGTCGCCTGTGCCATAGGTTCGCGATCTTGGTCCTAATACGTACAGTTGGTCTTTGAGAAGCAGAGGAGCTGTCCATCATCAGAAATCCATGTCTCTCTACTAATGTGTAGGAATTTAGCACCCACCCCCCTCCTAGAAGAATGAAATATTTTAGAAAATATTTAAAAAGGCAGAATATATTTCCCTGGATGAGAAATGGAGAAACATGTTTTAAAGACAAAGCAGCTTCCTGACTCCCCCCACCTTTGTCAATGGGCCATTAAAGCCTCAGCCAAGCTCACTCATTTCCCCCCACCTTTGTCAATGGGTCAGAGGTAGAAACTCATTCTCCCCACCTTTGTCAATGAGACCATCATCTGCAACATAAAAGGACCCATCTAGCAACTGAAACTCACCACATGACACCTGGGAAGATTACATCAGCCAGCAAGACCCCCACCCCCTGGGAGTCTGACAACCAATCAGGAGACTCTTCCTGTGTCCCAGAAAATTCAAAGCTCAGAAAAAGCATAAAGCCAGGGAGCGCACAGGATCTTATCCCTTTTCTGTTCAGGAACTCAAGCCATGTGATCCTGACCACCATTAAACCATCTTTCCAAGCAGCCTCCATGTTTCCAGTGTCTTTGTCCCCACTTGGAACTGAACCCAGATGGATATTTCTTCCAACAATTGAATGAAACCCAATGAATTGTGTTTTCTGGGAATTGTAGCCCCACCTCTTCTAGAAAGCAGATGTATCAAATCCCTATTATCGGCGAATCTTGCCACATCTATTAACTGTGGGTGGATTTGGGATTTCGCTTGATGCAGCCTAACGGTGTGACAAATCACATTGCACAACTACTGTTCTACTCACCCTCCACGAGTGACTAATAGCATTAGGCATTTTAGTTGGATGGAGTCCTGAATCTGGAAAGAACCACCTTCCCATCTGACTTTTTGCTATTTCCTGGTAGAACAAAAACTCTATTGTTGGAAAAGACAAGACTGATTTTTTTTCTCTCTTTTTTTAACCTGACAAGTACTTTGCCTATGGAAGAGCTACTATACAGGTCGACTTACAACAGTTCATTTAATGACCATTCAAAGTTACAACAGCGCTTAAAAAATGCTATGATGGTTGGTAAGGTTATAAAGCCTTCAAGAATGGAAATGATCTTTGGACTCTATTGCAGTTTCTAACTGGTATAGGAAGTTAGCACCCTACTCCTAGAAGAATGAAATATTCTAGGAAATATTAAAGAGGCAGAATATTATATTTCCCTGGTTGAGAAAAGGAGGAACATGTTTTTAAAGACAAAGCAGCCGTGATAGCTCAGGCTGTAAGAAGCCTGTTATTAGAACACAGCAGCCTGCAATTACTGCAGGTTCGAGCCCGGCCCAAAGTTGACTCAGCCTTCCATCCTTTATAAGGTAGGTAAAATGAGGACCCAGATTGTTGGGGGGGCAATAAGTTGACTTTGTAAAAATATACAAATAGAATGAGACTATTGCCTTATAGACCAGTGGTTCCCAACCTTTTCTTGTTTGAGGCACAACCTTTTCTTGTTTGAGGCACCCTTGGAAAGCCTTTCAAAAGTTCCCGGCACCCTTATAAGGAAATAGATATTTAAAATCTCCGTAGCTCAAAAGTTCCCGGCACCCTCAAAAGATCTCACGGCACCCCTTAGTGCCGCGGCACACTGGTTGGGAACCACTGTTATAGACTGTAAGCCTCCCTGAGTCTTCGGAGAAGGGCGGGATATAAATGTAAACAAAAACAAAAAAAAAGCCCTCTCACCTGGATCATCCCAATTTCGGTCCAAGCCATCCCGGAGCTGAACGATTTTGTCATATAAGATAACCACTAAACTCCTCGGCACGTCCCTGCAACGGGTCATCCCGCACCTCCTGATGCAGGAGGGAGCGGGTCACCCGAAACAGGGTGGCCGGGCAGTTATCTGCCGACGCAATGAGGGTGGAAGCGTAGGAACGCTTTGCCTCCCTCATTGCCACTAGGTAGGTCCTAGAGTAAGACCTAACTACTGTTCGGTCAGCTTCGGAACGGCTAGACCTCCAGACACTCCCTAGGCGTCTTCTCCGGCATTTCATCTCCCTCAGCCCCTCGGAGAACCAAGGGGCCGGCCGAGATCTGCGCCAGGTCAGAGGCCGCAAGGGCACGACACGGTCCAAAGCTCCAGCCGCAGCCTGTTCCCAGGCCGCAACTAGTTCTTCAGCCGTGCCGTGGGCCAGGTCCTCAGGAAACGGCCCAAGCTCCATCTATTTGCTTCTGCTACCGGTTCGCAATGGGGGCTTGCGTGTGTGCGTGCTCACTTTGCGCTTGCGCGCTTCTGCTTATATGCAGATCATTTGTGATGACGTCCAGCCAGATGGGCGGAGCCTCCCGCTGCCGTTACTACCGGTTCGGAAGAACTGGACCAAACCGGGAGCAACCCACCACTGCTAAGACCCCGCCCCCTGGGAATCTGACAGCCAATGGGATACATTTCTTGTACAGGAACAGGAAACTCTAAGGCAGGGCCCAAGAGAGTGTATAAATATATCCCTTTCTCCACTCCATGTGCTTTTTTGCCCAAGATCTCAAACCATGTGGTCCTGCTCACCATTAAAAACCATCTTTCCAAACAGCCTCCATGTTTCTTGTTCTTTCTCTCCACTTGAAAAGATGGCCGTTTTCTGCCAACACTGGGCTTCTTTATATCTCAGGCTCTAAGTTTATATTTAGTTTGCTCAAAAAAGGTACTTTAGAAAAATAATTTAATTTGCAAGAACAAACTCTTGTTCCCCTCTTTATTTTAAAGCCATGAACTCAATTTCGTTAAGGTATAATGAGTGAGCTTTGTTCTGTAGATGGATATCTAAACCATTTAGGAACAATATAGTGACAAAAGCAGAGAGAACTGTATTATCCAGTTGAGGGAAGACTTGCTTAATCTTTTAGAAAAATAATTTGGTATGACATATTCAAATTGATTTCAAAACCTTTCTTGGATGTATAGGTGTGTATCTATCCTATCTCCCTCCATTGCTCTCTCTTTCCCTCCCTCATTCACACACACACACTCCAACTAACTATATATCACTTGCAGCTAGTAGGGGTACAAATTAAGATGAGTGCATATGGTCTTTTGAAATTCTCCAACTATTTTGTGTGTGTGTGTGCAAATTAGCTGGGTGGACCACTTTTTTGCATTTCTCCAGAGGAAGTATGTCTAGGTTTATGTCTAGTCTAATGAAGAGAAGGACTAGGGGTGGCATGATAGCATTCTTCCAATATTTGAGGGACTTCCACAAAGAAGAGGGGGGGGGGTCAGTTCTTCAAAGCAGAGGTCTCCAACCTTAGCAACTTTAAGTTGTGGACTTCAACTCCCAGAGTTCAAAATTCTGGGAATTGAAATCCACAAGTCTTAAAGTTGCCAAGGTTGGAGATCCCTGCCCCAAAGCACCTGAAGGCAGGAGAAGAAGCAATGGGTGGAAACCAATAAAGGAGAGAAGCAACCTGAAAGTAAGGAAAAATTTCCTGACAGTCCAAACAATTCATCAGAACTTACCTTCAGAAGTTGTAGGGACTCCATCACTGGAAGGTTTTAGAAGATATTGAGCAGCCATTTGTGCAGGATGATATATGATCTCCTGCTGGAGCAAGGGGTTGGATTTGAAGACCTCCAAGGCCCCTTCCAATTCTGTTATTCTGTAATTCTTCAACAGTTTTCTGGGAGTTGAAGTCCACAAGTCTTAAAGGGATCAAGGTTGGAGACCCCTGCTCTATGACAACAGTCAATTTGCCATGGGCAACTTGCCACGGCCAAATCATTGTGGGACAACTCACCGTGGGACAAGTGACACTAATATCGCTGTCGCCCGGGTGGGGGTGATTTTATTATTATATTATATTAATTTAATTGATTCTTTTTTATTAGTTTTATTGTTTTAAATGAGGTTTTATATTCTGTAAGCCACTTTGAGCCGCCATGTGCAAATAGGCGGTGATATACATTCAATAAATAAATAAATAAATAAATAAATAAATAAATAAATAAATAAATAATATCAAAGAAATTGCGGAACCGAATCATTAAAGAAAGGATGCAAAAGGAAGGTCAAATATTTTTTATTTATTTTAAATAATTAAATCAAGTTGCTAACTTGTCCTGTTGTGGGATGTCCCACGGTGAATTGGCTGTAGAGAATTGTCCCACACAAATTGGCTAGGACAGGGGTCTGCAAACTTAGCTCTTTTAAGACTTGTGGACTTCAACTCCCAGAGTTCCTAAGCCAGCTTTGCTGGCTGAGGAACTCTGGGAGTTGAAGTCCACAAGTCTTAAAAGAGCCAAGTTTGCAGACCCCTAGGCTAGGACAAGTTGGCCCATATCATGACAATTGTACCGCTTAAAAAAAAAAAAAGGAGAATTTTCCCCATGAAGTCTTCCCTAGAGTTTGACTGACAAGCTGGAAAGTCAACAGGATTCAGATCCTTAAGGGAAGATCTTGCAGTGGGAGACAGGTTATCCACAAAATTGCCTTGGGCAATTTTGTGACTAATTGCCTCAGCCAATTTTGCTTTGGGCAATTGCCTTGGGCAATTTTGTGACTAATTAGGTTCACTACGGATAACTTCCCTTGACAATTGATTTCACTAGGTGAAAAGCTGGACGAATGAACCAAGACAGAATGGAGATGGAGAATGGAGAATGGAGACAGAATGGAGATGGAGAATGGAGAATGGAGACAGAATGGAGATCATCTTTGGATGCTCAACATTCACATTCATAACTTGGATGATGAAGACAGAACTAAACTAGGTAGGGTAGCTAGAAAGTAGGTATTAAATTATCTTGATATGTTAGAGAAATGGGCTTTAGTGGCCGAATACAAAGTTCTTCATGCAGGAAAAGTAAACAACAGACATGAAATGAATTTTAACCATGTAGTTGTTCACAAGCTGAATATGAATCAGCAACCTGAAATGCTGAGAAAAAGACAGAATTCTCATTTTCAGATCAAAGGAAATCAAGATTTTCTTCAGTATTCCGCATCGTTATATCAAGTATTCAATTCAGTTCTGAGCATCACAAGGTAGATTTGAAGAAACTGGAATTAGTACCAAGAAGTGTAAGATGGACCACAAACTTTTTGAGAGTTAGGGAACTGAGTTCTGATCCTGCCTTAGGCATGAAAGCCAGGTGGTTATCTTCGTCACAGTCGGTCTCTCTCATCTCAATCCATTTTACAGGATAGTTGTTGTGGGGAAAAAAGGAAGAAGAAGAAATACTAGGTATAAGAGGCTCACTCAGTCTAGAACTCACAGCCTCCTGGTGATTGGCTCAAAGTCACCCAGCCAGCTTTCATTCCTGAGGTGGGACTAGAATTCACAGTCTCCTGGTTTCTAGCTTGACATCTTTACAAATATGTTTTTGATTGCCTTGAATACTATCTCCCTTGTTATAATATTTTTAAAGCTATTCGTGTGTGAAACTGATCCATTTTTGAACTGGGTTCACTCAGTCTAGAACTCACAGCCTCCTGGTGTTTGGTCCAAAGTACCCAGCCAACTTTCATGCCTGAGGTGGGACAAGAATTCATAGTCTCCTTATTTCTAGTTTAACGTGTTTACTATTTCTCTTGTTATAATATTTTTAAAGCTATTCATTTGTGGAACTCATCCATGTTTGAAGTGGGTTCACTCAGTCTAGAACTCACAGCCTCCTGGTGATTGGTCCAAAGTACCCAGCCAACTTTCATTCCTGAGGTGGGACTAGAATTCACAGTCTCCTGGTTTTATAGTTTGACATCTTTACTATCTCTCTTGTTATAATATTTTTAAATATTGGTTTGCGGAACTGATCCATGTTTGAACTGGAACTCACTTGGCACTGACCTAAATATGGTAGAACTGCAGTGGCGGTGATCGGACATCAGGTAGCAAGTTAAGAAACGGAGCGAAACGGAGCACAAACTCTCCCCCCGCCCTTCTGTAAATGAATCAGTTGTTCCTTCAATTTTCCTTCTAAATCTGGTTGCAACAAGGACTTAGAGAAACACAATAGGGATGTGTCCTTTCCGAAGAAGAACAAAATGATGGTGAGAACAGACGAGGAAGGAAGGAATCTAGCAGGAAAAAAAATTGCTGGTGATTGGAGCCAGGAAGGAGGCACAAAGATACTAGGCAATACAGAAGGATAAAATAAGCTGAAGAAAGTTTTTTTTTAAAAAAAAATTACCATAGGGATAGCGGAGAGGGCAACTGGTAGAGAATGTTCTTCTGCCAGTCACAGCTGGAAGAGAGAATGAAAGATATGCAAACAACACGGCCCAAAGCATGAAATTGGGGTTTTTGTGTGTGTGTGTGTTCCACCACTCCAACCTCCCTCTGCTTCAT
>NC_080544.1:105013210-105035710 GCF_028640845.1 Ahaetulla prasina
GTTGGGCGGTCGCCAGCCAGTAATCCCAATAGCGGTCTGTGGTCAGTGATAATTTCAAAGTCTCTCCCAAAAGCGTATTCGTGAAATTTTTCACCCTGACACTATTGCGAGCCTCCCTATCTAGCTGGCTGTAATTCCTCTCAGCCGGGGACATCGTTCGTGAATAGAACGCTATAGGGGCTTCAGTGCCGTTTGGGAGTCTGTGGCTAAGTACAGCTCCTACTCCATAGGGGGACGCATCACAAACCAATACTAACGGCAGTCTGTTGTTGTATTGTATTAACAGGCTATCGCTTGATAGCAAACTTTTTACTGCCTCAAATGCCCTATTCTCTGACTTCCCCCACGACCAAACAGTGTTTTTTCCAAGCAATTTATGCAGCGGTTCAGCAACGGTTGCCTTGTCTTTATAAAACACGGCGTAAAGTTTACCAGACCCAGGAAAGCCTGGAGTTCTGTCTTGTTTTTGGGTGCTGGGGCTCTCTTTATCGCCTTGACTTTGCTCTCAGTGGGGTGAATCCCTTTTTTGTCTATTCTATAGCCCAAAAATTCAACAGATTCGACCCCTATCTGACACTTGCTTGCTTTGACTTTTAATCCTGCCGACCTAAAAATGGCCAAAACTTTCCTTAATCGCTTCCCCAGTTCTCTTAAATCTTCCCCTGATACCAACACATCATCGAAATAGGGTACGACTCCCGGTAACCCTTGTAGGAGCCGCTCCATCAAATTTTGGAATAGCCCCGGGGCCACACTCACCCCGAACTGTAACCGGGTGCACTTAAAGGCACCCCGGTGCGTTACAATGGTCTGGGCTTCAGCTGTGCTAGCATCTACGGGTAGCTGTTGGTACGCTTGTGCCAAGTCTAATTTGGCGAAAACTTGTCCGTGCCCTAGTGAGTGCAATAAGTGTTGCACTACTGGAACTGGGTAGGCGCTCTTTTGCAATGCTTTGTTCAAGGTAGCCTTGTAATCAGCGCAAATTCTTATGGACCCGTCTGGTTTTATAGGGGTGACGATTGGCGTCTCCCATTTGGCATGGTCAACTGGCACTAGTATCCCCTGGCTGACTAATTTATCTAACTCTTTGTCGATTTTAGGTTTGAGTGCAAAAGGAACCCTCCTTGCCTTTAACCTAATGGGAGCTATTTGGGGGTCTAAATTGAAGGAGATAGGGGTCCCCTTGTACTTGCCTAAACGGTCCTCGAATCGTCTGCGAATTCCTCCATTAGGGCGTTTGCAGGTTGCATCCGCTCCGGTGGACGCCAGTCACCCCATTCCCAACGCCTGAACCAGTCTAACCCCAGCAAGCTTGGCAAGGTTCCTCGACTAACGTGATGGGCAGGGTCTTTTCGTATGTCCCGATTTGACCTCGACGGTCGTTGTCCTCGAACAGGGATGCGGTTGCCCTGGTAATCCTGCACCCGGAGCCGTTGTTTCTGTAGCTTGCGCTTTGCGATGTGCGGCAAGGCTTTCACAAAAGTGTCCCAGGACATGATTGTGATAGCTGATCCTGTGTCTACTTCCAGTCGGCACGGTACGCCTTCAATTGTCGGGTTTGTGAAGATCTTTTCTTCGATGCGGGTAGCTGCGTGGTCTATGGTAACAGTCATTCGGTTTGACTTCGCTCTTTCTTTCCTGGCCAATCGCGGTCGCCTCGCCGATCTCGCTCTGATTGGCTGGTTTGAAATTTCGGAATGTGGGGTTTGCATCTCTGACTCAGAGCCGCTCTGATTGGCCGATTTGAATTTTCGCGGAAGGTTGGGGTGCTCGGCAGACTTGAGCCAGGTGCCCTTCCTTTCACACCGCCGCAAATGGCGCCCCTGAACTTACATCTTTGGCGCTGATGTCGCCCGCAACTTCCGCATTCCTCCGGGTCTTCCTTGTCGATTTTCCGGTGTAGTGGACTTCTTCCTCCTCTTCGCTGGTTGACTCACGATAGGTTTCTTCGTGGTGGACTGTGCTCGGCTTTGCGCCCGCCATCGGCGTGAGTCGCGTTTGTAAGGTGTCTGGTGCATGGTTGGGCATCTCATGGGCTCTGGCTTCGTCCAGGCGTTTGCCAATGTCAGGTTGCTCTTGGCTAGCAACCGTCTCCTCAAACGGATGTCTCTGACCCCCCGTATAAGTTGTTCCAGCAGCTCTTCGTCCAGATCGCGGTACTCGCAATGCTTGGAGGCTTGTCTCAGGGCTGCCATGTAGTCGCTGATAGACTCGCCTTCTTGTTGCCTGCGCCCCCAAACTCGCATCCGAACGTATTTGGACGGGCTGGTGCGTAGTGATTCTTCAGGAGGGTCTGAAGGGTCTGCCACGACACGGAGTGTAGCGGTGTTGGCTCCGCTAGGGCTTCTGCGGCGATGACTGCGGACCCACAGTGGCTTATGAAGTAAGCCCGTTTGCGGTTGTCGGAGACTCCTGTAGCTCGTTTGCCTCCAGGAAACTTTCAAACGGGTCATATATATTCCCCATGTCTCCTGGGCAGGATCAAACGGAGTGGGTGGCGTGTAGCCGGTCATCGCTGCATTCGCTATCACCTTGCTGGGTTTGATTCTCGTAGTGAGTTCAGCTCTGTTCTGGTGCTCTGCCTCAAGATCCCACCTTCGTCGCCAATGTTAAGTTTGGGTATTGACGAGGCAGGAGACCAGGTTAGTGACAACAGCTCTTTAATATAGTGTGACCCAGCAAAACTCTGGAGAAAAACCTCTCCTTATATACACTTCAGCCAGAGGCTGCATCCAATCAGAAGCGAGATACTTCCCGCCTAAAACTCCCGCCAAAACTTACAGTAATACATTACAATAAACAACAGCTCCATTGAATTACATTTTTACATCCCTTGCTTATCTCTTAATTGTAATGCTCCAAACCTGTCAGCTAGAAATATTTGGGGTGTTTTGCTGCTCCATTCAAATTTCAGGGTTTTGTTCTTGTATTTGCCTAATATGGAGCAACTCCATGGAATTTTGCACTCTTGGCCAGGGGTGGGCTTCAAAAATTTTAGCAAGGGGTTCTATAGGCCCGGTTGCTGGGTGGACGTGGCCATGGTGGGCGTGGCCTAGTCAGCCTCCTGCACCACAGTGGAGGGATTTTTGCCCTCCCTGGTCTCTGAAGGCTTTTCTTGAGCCTTCGGGAGAACAAAAACGGCCTTCCCAGGCTCCGGAGGCCCCTTGGAGGCTAGAAACTAGCCCATTTCCGGCCCTCCTGAACTTCCAGTAGGCCCGTTTTTCGCCCTCTCCGAGTGCACACCCTACACTTATCTGCATTCAAAATGGGCCGCCTGGGGACTCCTGGGAGGGGTGGGGTGGGCGGGATGGGGACAGCTAGGAGTGGGATTTGGGGGTTCTCCAAACTGCACAGAATCTTAGCTAGAGGTTCTCCCGAACCCCTGAAGACCCCCAGCAGCCTAGCGCTGCTCTTGACAGATGCGATTGTAAATATGAGTTTGAGTCCGCTAATTGTGAAGTAACGAGTATCAATCCATGAGTTTTTGTTTTGTTTTGTTTTGTTTTGAATTTATATCCCGCCCTTCTCCGAAGACTCAGAGCGGCTTACATTGTGTAAGGCAATAGTCTCATCCATTTGTATATTATAGACAAAGTCAACTTATTGCCCCCAACAATCTGGGTCCTCATTTTACATAAAGGATGGAAGGCTGAGTCAACCTTGGGCCTGGTGGGACTCAAGCCTGCAGTAATTGTAATTGCAGGCAGCTGTGTGTTAATAACAGGCTGCATTAACCTGCTGAGCCACTTCCCAGTCCATCCAAGATCCCAGTTATCTTGGATCAGGACATGTATTCCTCCTCATTTGCTTGCTACTTTGCAATTGATTCTGGTCAATAACAGAATAGCAAAGTTGGAAGGGACCTTGGAGGTCTTCTAGTCCAACTCCCTACTCAAATAGGAAACCCTACACCATTTCAGACAAATGGTTGTCCAATCTCTACTTAAAATCCTCCAGTGTCGGAGCACCCATGATTTCTGGAGGCAACTCATTCCAACCCGCTATGGGACAATTTCACAATTCGATTTCATTATTTAAAATAAATTTAAAAAAAATGTTTTAATTTTTGTCATTCACATTTCATTCTGTCCCTCGTTTTTCATCCTTTCTTTAACTCTTGTCTCTCGGCGAGTTGTCCTTGGCCATGGCAAGTTGTCCACAGCAAGCTGGGTGTGGCTAGTTGCCCGTGGCGAATTGTCATAGCCCTGTAGTAATCTGAGATATATTTATGGCTCAGGGTTGAATTCTTTGGTTTTTCAATTCCTTCTAAGAGCTTGCTTCCCTTCCTGCAGACATTTTAGAATAGAATAGAATAGAATAGAATAGAATAGAATAGAATAGAATAGAATAGAATAGAATAGAATAGAATTTTTTATTGGCCAAGTGTGATTGGACACACAAGGAATTTGTCTTGGTGCATATGCTCTCAGTGTACATAAAAGAAAAGATACGTTCATCAAGGTACAACATTTACAACACAATTGATGGTCAATATATCAATATAAATCATAAGGATTGCCAGCAACAAGTTATAGTCATACAGTCATAAGTGGAAAGAGATTGGTGATGGGAACTATGAGAAGATTAATAGTAGTGCAGATTCAGTAAATAGTTTGACAGTGTTGGTGGAATTATTTGTTTAGCAGAGTGATGGCCTTCGGGAAAAATTTTTATTACCAAGCTAGGCAATACGACCCTTACATGGAGGAGCAGACTCTGCTGAACAGATTATTGCAAAAATGTATAAAGATTTGAAAGAGATGAAAAAAACAGGTTAAAAATATGACATCAACTTTAGTTATAACAGGAATGGGCACTTGGGAAAGATTTTGCGTGACTGGTTTTAAATTTACACAGAATTTAAAAGAATTTTTTAAAAAACAAAATGATGTAATGTCAGTATATGACACCAGAGAACATATCAAAAATGTATAAAGCTATTTCAAACCAATGTTGGAAATGTAAAAAAAAAAGACTGAGGGGAACATTTTTTTTATCATGCATGGCAGACTTGTGAGACGTCTAAAAAATTCTGCATATAAATTTGTACAATGAAGCGAACAATTTTAAAGATTAATCTTGCCAAGAAACCAGAATTCTTTTTATTGGGACTTACGGAGAATGAATTAGAAGAGACACAGAGACTGTTTTTGTGTATGGTAAGTGAGTAAGATTGTTGCAGGCACAACTGTAAAACACAATGGAAGAATAATACAATTCCTATAGCGGAAGGATGCATGGTGAAAATTCACTGAAATGGCAAAAATTGACCTGTTTCACCAGTGTGTGAGTGTGCGTGAGAGAGAGAGAGAGAGAGAGAGAGAGTTTTTCTGAACGACTGGAAACCTTATATGAACATTTTGCTGAGAGAAGAAATGAAATGATGATTTATAGATTTGAGGATTAAGAAAGGCATGGATTAAGTGAGAGGCTGAAGGGAGTGGCATAACATTTAAGAGACAGGAAGGGTAATAAGATTGTAATTATCTGTTGAAAAGAAGATCTGAAGCCAGTCATATATTTCATAACTTTGGGAGGGTTTTTTTCTTCTTCCTCTTTTCTGTTTCTGTTTCTTTTTCAGTTTCTTGCACTTTCTTATTATTTTTGTTTCTAGTCCTCTTTTATTGTTTTTACAAATAACAAAAGACGGCAAACATATCCATCGCACCTTCCTCCTCCTATTTTCCTCACAACTCTGTGAGGTGGATCGGGCTGAGAGAGAGTGAATTTCATGCCTGAGGTGGGACTAGAACTCACTAACTCCTGGTGATTGTCCCAAAGTCACCCAGCTGGCTTTCATAGCTAAGGCGAGACTAGAACTCCCAGTCATTAACTTTCTAGCCTGGTGTCTTAATCACTAGACCAAACTTATTCATCCTTTCTTTCTTTCTTTCTTTCTTTCTTTCTTTCTTTCTTTCTTTCTTTCTTTCTTTCTTCCTTCCTTCCTTCCTTCCTTCCTTCCTTCCTTCCTTCCATTTCCTTTCCTTTCCTTTCCTTTCCTTTCCTTTCCTTTCCTTTCCTTTCCTTTCCTTTCCTTTCGTCTTTTATTCTATAAGAAATTCTTAATAAATGAACTTAATAAATGTACTAAAAATACAAAAATACAAGATGAAGTGAAAGGAGGCTAGTGATGCAAGCCACACCCCTTTTGCATCTCCTTTCAAAAGGGGCGGAGTTTTATCCTCCAGCTGACTAATGTTGAGTCTCCCTTGCAGATACTTAGAACTAGAATAGAATAGAATAGAATTTTATTGGCCAAGTGTGATTGGGCACACAAGGAATTTGTCTTGGTGCATATGCTCTCAGTGTACATAAAAGAAAAGATACGTTCATCAAGGTACAACATTTACAACACAATTGATGGTCAATATATCAATATAAATCATAAGGATTGCCAGCAACAAAGTTATAGTCATATAGTCATCAGTGGGAGGAGATGGGTGGTGGGAACGATGAGAAGATTAATAGTAGTGCAGTCTTAGTAAATAGTTTGACAGTGTTGAGGGAATTATTTGTTTAGCAGAGTGATGGCCTTCGGGAAAAAACTGTTCTTGTGTCTAGTTGTTCTGGTGTGCAGTGCTCTATAGCGTCGTTTTGAGGGTAGGAGTTGAAACAGTTTTTGTCCAGGATGCGAGGGATCTGCAAATATTTTCACGGCCCTCTTCTTGATTCGTGCAGTATACAGGTCCTCAATGGAAGGCAGGTTGGTAGCAATTATTTTTTCTGCAGTTCTAATTATCCTCTGAAGTCTGTGTTTTTCTTGTTGGGTTGCAGAACCGAACCAGACAGTTATAGAGGTGCAAATGACAGACTCAATAATTCCTCTGTAGAATCAGGATCATCAGAATTAGGATCATCCGTGGGAGGGGAAGGCTACGCACAGCTTTCCATGTGTGTTGCATGGCACACATGTGAAAAAGGATTGCTGTTTGGATCACAAGTTTGCAGCCTTTTTTGGCAATAGCCCTAGCAATAGCACTTAGACTTATCTACAGTACTGCTCCATAGTGATTTTACAGCCTTCTCTGAGCGGTTTACAAATGTCAGCATATTTCCACACGACAATCTGGGTCCTCATTTTACCGACCTCGGAAGGATGGAAGGCTGAGTCAGCCTTGAGCTGTTCAGCATCGAACTCCAGACAATGGGCAGAGTCCGCCTTCAATACTGCATCCTAACCACTGAGCCACTACGGCTCTGTGTCCAGCTTCTCGCTTCTGATTTTCAGGAAGCTTTCTTGTTAAATGGCCTTTGCTGATGCTGATCCTTAGCTGCTGATGCTGAGTAACTTTCATAGACATACAATAATGGTTAAGAGGTTGGTTTGTTCCAGGAGACAGATATTTGGGGGAGGGTTACAATGATGCTGGGCACAGCCCCAGAGTCTTCTAATCGGGACGGCATAACAATTTCACTCCTGAATAAATGCATTAAATATATAGGGTTGGGTCCACCAATCTTTTGAAAGGAGACCACTGGGAGATTAATAATAATAATAATAATAATAATAATAATAATAATAATAATAATAATAATAATAATAATAATAATAATAATAATAATAATAATAATAATAATAATAATAATAATAATAGAGTTGGAAGGGACCCTGGAGGTCTTCTAGCCAACTCCATGCCCAGGCAGGAAACCCTACACCATTTCAGACAAATGGTTATCCAACATTTTCTTAAAAATTTCCAGTGTTGGAGCATTCACAACTTCTGCAGGCAAGTTGTTCCACTGATTGATTGTTCTAACTGTCAGGAAATTTCTCCTTAGTTCTAAGTTGCTTCTCTCCTTGATTAGTTTCCACCCATTGCTTCTTGTTCTACCCTCAGGTGCTTTGGAGAACAGCCCGACTCCCTCTTCTTTGTGGCAACCCCTGAGATATTGGAACCCTGCTATCATGTCTCCCCTAGTCCTTCTTTTTATTAAACTAGGCATACCGAGTTCCTGCAACCGTTCTTCATATGTTTTAGCCGCCAATCCCCTAATCATCTTTGTTGCTCTTCTCTGCACTCTTTCTAGATTCTCAGCATCTTTTTTACATCGTGGCGACCAAAACTGAATGCAATATTCCAAGTGTGGCCTTACCAAGGCATTATAAAGTGGCATTAACACTTCACGTGATCCTGATTCTATCCTTCTGTTTATGCAGCCCAGAACTCAGGGCTGGAGGCTCGACTCCTCTTAGAAAAAGGCAAGGCAAACCATGGGTTTTCTTTTTTTTTTAGAAAGCTACCTGGATTGTCTGTGAACTTGAGTTGGATTCACAGGGAACTTGATCTCTTCATGTTGAAAAGACTGCATCGATGTGTGTTGTTGAGATTAACGGTACCTGTGGGGAAGGCTTTCCTTCAGTTTAACTTTTCTTTTTCAATCAAATAAGCACAAGGATGAATTAATGGCTAAGCCTCATCTTACGAGTTTCTGTGGCTAAGCATGACAGCGCTGAAGTGTCTTAAGACACTCTTAAATGAGTTTTTGCCTCCATTTTATGACCTTTCTTGCCACAATGCCTTAGGGTCTCCTGCTTGAGCAGGGGGTTGGACTAGAAGACCTCCAAAGTCCTTCCAACTCTGTTAATCTGTTCGTTTTTAAGTAAGTTACTGCAGTTCTTAAGTTAGTAGCACGGTTGTTAAGTGAATCTGGCTTTCCCATTGAGTTTGATTGACAGAAAATCATAAAAGATCGGTCTCTGTTTGAGACAATGATGAATCCACATACAGACGGGAGGTTGAATGACTAGCCTTGTGGTGTGACTGGAACAAACTAGAACTGAACACACTCAAAACCGTAGAAATGGGGGTAGATTTTAGGAAAACCCTTTCATACTTCCACCACTCACAATACTAGACAACACAGTATCAACAGTAGAGACCTTCAAATTTGTAGGTTCTACCATATCGCAAGATCTAAAATGGACAGCTAACATCAAAAATGTCATCAAAAAAGGACAACAAAGAATGTTCTTTCTGCACCAACTCAGAAAGCTCAAACTGCCCAAGGAGCTGCTGATCCAGTTCTATAGAGGAATTATTGAGTCCGTCATCTGAACCTCTATAATTGTCTGGTTTGGTTCTGCAACCCAACAAGACAAACACAGACTTCAAAGCATAATTAGAACTGCAGAAAAACAATTGCTACCAACCTGCCTTCCATTGAGGACCTGTATACTGCACGAGTCAAAAAGAGGGCTGTGAAAATATTTACAGACCTCTCACATCCTGGACATAAACTGTTTCAACTCCTACCCTCAAAACGACGCAACAGAGCACTGCACACCAGAACAACTAGACACAAGAACAGTTTTTCCCCAAACGCCATCACTCTGCTAATCAAATAATTCCCTCAACACTGTCAAACTATTTACTATTAATCTTCTCATCGTTCCCATCACCCATCTCCTTCCACTTATGACTGTATGACTTTAACTTTGTTGCTTTTATCCTTACGATTTATATTGATATTGTTTCCTGATTGCTTATTTGTACCCTATGACTATCATTAAGTGTTGTACTTTATGATTCTTGACGAATGTATCTTTTCTTTTAGGTACACTGAGAGCATATGCACCAAGACAAATTCCTTGGGTGTTCCTTGGCCAATAAAAAATTCTATTCTATTCTATTCTGTGGATCACATGACCCTGGGACACTGCAACTGTCATAAATTCATGCTAGTTGCCAAGCATCTGAATTTTGATCACGTGACCATGGGGAGGCTGCGACGGTCGTTAAGTGTGAAAAATGGTCATAAGTCAAGTCACTTTCTTTAGTGCTGTTGTAACTTTGAACGGTCACTATGCAAATTGTTGTAAATCATAGACTATATCAGTATGTTGAAAAGACTGCAAAAATGTTCCTTGTTAAAATTAATCATGCCTTAGGGGAAGGCTTATCTTCAATTTACCTTTTCTTTTTCAATCAAACAAGCATAGTGTGACTGTACATGCCCAATTTATTTCGCTCAAGGTTTCAATGAGAAGAATACATAAAAGAACAAGATCAATTGCAGCCAGTTTTGGACATCACAATATTAAAAAGATGCTGAGACTCTACAAAGAAAGCAGAGAAGAGCAACCAGGATGATTAGGGGACTGGAGACTAAAACAAATGAAAAACGGTTGCAGGAACTGAGCATGGCTAGTCTAGTGAAGAGAAGAGAAGGACCAGGGGAGACATGATAGCAGTCTTCCAATACTTGAGGGGCTGCCACAGAAAGGAAGGGATCAAGCTGTTTTCCAAAGCACCCGAAAGCCAGACAAGGAATGATGGATGGAAACTGATCAAGCAGAGATTCAACCTGGAAACAAGGAGAAATTTTCTGACAGTTAGAACAATCAACCAATGGAACAGACGTTCCCTTCGGAAGTTATGGGAGCTTCATCACTTTCAAGAAGAGACCGGACTGCCATCTTTCAGAAATGGTGTAGGGTCTGCTTGAGCGGCGGGACTGGACTAGATGACCTACAAGATCCCGTCCAACTCTCTTAATCTGTATATAAGAATTGGGTATGTCTAGTTTAATGAAAAGCAGGGCTATTGGGTGACATGATACCAGTGTTCCAATATTTGAGGGGCTGCCACAAAGAAGAGGGGGGATCACCCTATTCTCCAAAGCACCTGAAGGCAGGACCAGAAGCAATGGATGGAAAGTAATTAAGAAGACAACCATCCTAGAACTAAGGAGAAATCTCCTGACAGTGAGAACAATTTATCCAGTGGAACGGTGCAAGCAACATGTATGGATGGAGCTTATGTTGAAACTCTTCCATCAAATAACAATCCACCGAAAATAAGAACAAGGCCCCACCAAGGCAAAGGGTCTTTGCATACATAGATAAGTACATAAGTACATAATAACAGAGTTGGAAGGGACCTTGGAGCTCTTCTAGTCCAACCCCCTACCCAGGCAGGAAACCCTACACCATTTCAGACAAATGGTTATCCAACATTTTCTTAAAAATTTCCAGTGTTGGAGCATTCACAACTTCTGCAGGCAAGTTGTTCCACTGATTAATTGTTCTAACTGTCAGGAAGTTTCTCCTTAGTTCTAAGTTGCTTCTCTCCTTGATTAGTTTCCACCCATTGCTTCTTGTTCTGCCCTCAGGTGCTTTGGAGAATAGTTTGACTCCCTCTTCTTTGTGGCAACCCCTGAGATATTGGAACACTGTTATCATATCTCCCCTAGTCCTTCTTTTCATTAAACTAGACGTACTCAGTTCCTTCAACTGTTCTTCGTAAGTTTTAGCCTCCAGTCCCCTAATCATCTTTGTTGCTCTTCTCTGCATTCTTTCCAGAGTCTCAACATCTTTTTTACATTGCGGCGTCCAAAACTGAATGCAGTATTCCAAGTGTGGCCTTACCAAGGCATTATAAAGTGGTATTAACACTTCATGTGATCTTGATTCAATCCCTCTGTTTATGCAGCCCAGAACTGTGTTGGCTTTTTTGGCAGCTGCTGCACACGGCTGGCTCATATCTAAATGGTTGTCCACTAGATCCCTCTCACTGTTACTAGTATTGAGCAAGGTACCACATATACGGTACCTGTGCATTTTGTGTGGGGGTTTTTTCCCCCCCTAAATGTAGAACCTTACTTTAGAGGGCTGTCTTGATCCTAATCAAGAGAGCCCTCTAAACTTACGCCTGAGATTGCAAGTATACAGGCTCCTCCAGGGAAGGTAGCAAGACGCAGCGAGAGAGCCAGCTCTAAATCTGACAGCAGCCCCAGGGTTACAGGGGAAAGTCTAACTCTGGTATGCAATTGTGCTGGCAAGATAAGATAGTGCCTAGTGCATATACACACATCCATACACATTCATACACAGAAACTTTCTGAATAGTTAAGACAGTGCTTTTTAAAAAAATTTTTTGGCAGCTTTAAGATAGCTGGAGGGACGCGGTGGCTCAGGGGCTAAGACATTGAGCTTGTTGATCGAAAGGCAGCTCAGCGGTTCAAATCCCTAGTGCTGCGGTGTAATGGGGTGAGCTCCTGTTACTTGTCCCAGCTTCTGCCAACCTAGCAGTTCGAAAGCATGTAAAAATGCAAGTACAAAAAATAGGGACCACCTTGGTGGGAAGGTAACAACGATCCGTGTGCCTTTGGCATTGAGTCATGCCGGCCACATGACCACGGAGACGTCTTCGGACAGTGCTGGCTCTTCGGCTTTGAAACGGAGATGAGCACCGCCCCCTAGAGTCGGCAACGACTAGCACGTATGTGTGAGGGGAACCTTTATCTTTACCTTTAAGATAGCTGGACTTCAACTCCCAGAATCCCCCAAGCAGCATGCAAGGATTTCAACTCACCAAACACCCCAGTCAGCGTGGGTGGACTTCAGTTCCCAGAATTCCTAGTCCACCAAACTCCCCTAGTCCAGGGATCTCTAACCTTGGCAACTTTAAGACTTGTGAACTTCAACTCCCAGAGTTCCTCAGCCAGTTTTGCTGGCTGAGGAACTCTGGGATTTGAAGTCCACAAGTCTTAAAGTTGCCAAGGTTGGAGACCCCTGCCCTAGTCCAAATGTGTGGACTACAACTTCCAGAATTCCCCAGTGAGAATGCATGGGCTTCAACGCTCAGAACTCCTAGCCAGTATGTTTTGCTTCTCATCCAAGAAGTTTCTTCAGCTCTGACTGGATGGTGGGGAAAGGACATATCAACTCTCCACTCCCCACCATCCAGTCAGAGCTGAAGAAGCTTCTTTGGATGAGAAACGAAACGTCTTCAAAGAAAAAACAGGAAGGAAATCAACCCTTTGGAAGGACAGATCCTGAAGCTGAAGATCAAATACTTTTGCCACCTAATGAGAAGAGACGACTCCTTGGAAAAGACCAGGGTGAAATCTAAAAATTTTCCCTACTGGTTCTGTGGGCATGGCTTAATTTGTGGGTGTGGCTTGGTGGTCAGGTGATTGGGTAGGCATGGCCAATAATAATAAATAGTAAAAATAAGTATACAAAACTTGGGAGGCACCGGTCTACCTTCTTTAAAAATAGAGGCCTCGGTCTACCAATTGTATTTTACTGAGAGGCACCGGTCTACTAATTGCCTTTTTTTGGGAATGCACCAGTCTATCTTCTTTAAAAATAGAGGCACCGGTCTACTAGCTGCCTACAGCACTGATCAGCTGTAGTGCGGCCCTTTGAAGTGTCACGGCAGTCATTTAAGGTCGTTTGCGGCTATATCACCACCGAGAGCTTCAGGGACAGAGAAGAGGAACAGCGAGGCGTGGGCAGTGGGGGGTGGGCAGAGATTTTTGCTACCGGTTCTCTGAACTACCTACTGCCATCGCTACCGGATCGTGCAATCTGGTCCGAACCGGGAGCATTTCACCCCTGGAAAAGATCCTGATGGTGGGAAAGTTGGAAGGCAGAAGGAGAAAGGGACGGCAGAGGATGAGATGGTTAGATGGGGTCATTGAGGCAATGAATGTGAATTTGGACAAATTCTGGGAGACAGTGAAGAACAGGAACTGGGGGGTTGGTACCATGCTATGGTCCATGTGATCATGAAGATTTGGACACAACTTAGGAGCTGAATATCAACAACAAAACTTGTTGGAAAGTAAGAATGCTACTACCAGGAAGAAGGTAATCTACTCCTCCCCCCAAAAAATTCCAGTATGCACATGGGGCGGAGTAGAGATCACACACGTTGCATCAAAGGTTAGAAGTATGTAACGCTGGAATTACAAGTTTTATCAAAGACAGATAAAATAGTGCAGAAAACCCAGGCAGCAGGCAGGTGAGCTTTGATTCCCGAAGGAATGCTTTGCCAGTTAAATTCCTAGCTACTGTAGAACTTACCAAGAATTCAGATTGGCGTAAGTGGGTGGGGAAGAAAGGAAGGAAGGAAGGAAGGAAGGAAGGAAGGAAGGAAGGAAGGAAGAAGAAGAGATAGGGAAGAAGAAGAGAGAGGGAAGAAAGAAAGAAAGAAAGAAAAGAAAAAGAGAAAGAAAGAAAGAAAGAAAGAAAGAAAGAAAGAAAGAAAAGAAAGAGAGAAGAAAGAAAAGAAAGAAAGAGAGAGAGAGAGAGAGAAAGAAAGAAAATAAAGAAAGAAAGAGAGAGAGAGGAAGGAAAGAAGGAAGAAACAAAGAAAGAAAATGGAACGAAGAAAGGAAGGGAGGGAGGGAGAGAAGAAGGAAGGAAAGAAGTGTTCGTACAACACAAACACACACACACACACACACACACATACACACAAATACAAAAACAAGAGTGGGCTTTCTACAGCCAACAACTCAAAACTTTAGGGGTCTTCAATAAATCAGTGTTTCTCAACCTTGGTGGTGTTTCTCAACCTTGGTGGCTTGAAGAAGTATGGCCTTCAACTCCCAGAATTCCTTGAGTTGGGGAATTCTGGGAGTTGGAGTCCACACATCTCCAAGCCACCAAGGTTGAGAAACACAGCAATAGACGAGAAAAGCGAAGGTGTCCATAAAGTGATGGGTTGGATGGGTTTAATTTTTTTTTACTACCGGTTCTGTGGGTGTGGCTTGGTGGGCGTGGCATGGATTGGTGGGTGTGGCTTGGTGGGCGTGGCAGGGGAAGGATACTGTAAAATCCCCATTTCCTCCCGATCAGCTGGGATTTGGGAGGCAGAGAATAGATGGGGGCGAGGCCAGTCAGAATTTTTACTACCGGTTCTCCAAATTACTCAAAATTTCCGCTACTGGTTCTCCAGAACTGGTCAGAACCTGCTGAAAACCCACCTCTGGTTGGATTCTAATCCTAAATTCTTCCCTTCCCATGGGTCACCTTCCCGCGATTTTCTTGTCCTAGATGTGATCGCTTCCTCTCCCGGTTGCAAACTTTCCCTTGGTGACATCCAGACATTTGCTGATGATTAAAAGAATATCCCAACCATATGGAATTGCTGTAGGAATGCGCAGCGGGAGTCAAGAGGAGAATTCCGTTCGCTCTGGTATGTAAACACAGACAAGAGCTGAAAATGTGGTTGTCTTGTTTTTCCAACCTGACTCATTCGGAACAGAACGAGGGACGTTCCCATCCAGAGCCTCAAGCTCTTTCCAATCATTTCAGCGCGTAACTCTTCTTCATTTGGTTTCTGAGAAAATGGGGGGAGGGAAAGAGAGGGGGGGACTCAAGCTTTTCTAGTAGTCTTCTACTACTGCTGCCGTTTCAGAAATTGAAGAATTAACAAGAACTACGGAATGTGGGTTTATACATTAACCAGATCTACCCTGTTTCCCCCCAAAATAAGACATCCCCTGATAATAAGCCTAATCGGGCTTTTGAGCGCATGGCAATAAGGTCAAATACTTATTTCAGGGTTCAAAAAAATATAAGATAGGATCTTATTTTCGGAGAAACACGGTATGTAGTTTTTGTTTATCCATTCATCTTTTTCACCTTTTGATGATGCTCTTTCAAAGCTATAAAGCAAAACAAGTCCAAACAAAGCTTCAAAATCCAAACTCTGGCGTATAATAAAACAAAATAAAATAGAATAGAATTCTTTATTGGCCAAGTGTGATTGGACACACAAGGAATTTGTCTTGGTGCAATTGCTCTCAGTGTACATAAAGGAAAAGATACATTCATCAACAATTCTAAGCTACAACACTTAATGATAGTCATAGGGTACAAATAAGCAATCAGGAAACAATCAATATCACTATAAATCATAAGGATACAAACAACAGAGTTATAGTCATATAGCCATCAGTGGGAGGAGATGGGTGGTGGGAACGATGAGAAGATTAATAGTAGTGCAGTCTTAGTAAATAGTTTGACAGTGTTGAGGGAATTATTTGTTTAGCAGAATGATGGTGTTTGGGAAAAAACTCTTCTTGTGTCTAGTTGTTTTGGTGTGCAGTGCTCTGTAGCGTCATTTTGAGGGTAGGAGTTGAAACAGTTTATGTCCAGGATATTAGGGGTCTGTAAATATTTTCACAGCCCTCTTTTTGACTCGTGCAGTATACAGGTCCTCAATGGAAAGCAGGTTGGTAGCCATTGTTTTTTCTGCAGTTCTAATGATCCTCCAAAGTCTGTGTTGTCTTGTTGGGTTGCAGAACCAAACCAGACAGTTATAGAGGTGCAGATGACACTCTCAATAATTCCTCTGTAGAACTGGATCAGCAGCTCCTTGGGCAGTTTGAGCTTTCTGAGTTGGTGCAGAAAGAACATTCTTTGTTGTCCTTTTTTGATGACGTTTTTGATGTTAGCTGTCCATTTTAGATCTTGCGATATGGTAGAACCTACAAATTGAAGGAGTTGAAACCGTTTATGTCCAGGATATGAGGGACATAAATAAATATTTTCTCAGCCCTCTTTTTGACTTGTGCATTATACAGGTCCTCAATGGAAGGCAGGTTGGTAGCCATTGTGATGGGTCACATTAAAAAGAAAAAGTAAAAAAAATCAAATGAGGAATCTTCGATCGGACGATGTTCCAAACGATATCATCGAGGTAGCGCTCGATGTACTGAGCCACTATTGAGCCCAGCATTTCGGTTGCTAAGGAAGACAGTTGCTAAGTGAATTTTGCTTCAAGATCTTGCTTGCCACAGTTGTTAAGTGAAGCACTGCACTTGTTTAACTCAGTTGTAAAGCGAATCTGGCTTTCCCATTGTTTGTTGCAAAAGGTGATCCTATGACTCTGGAATGCTGCAACTATCATAAATAGAAGTTTGTTAAACAGCAATTGAATTTTGGTCAATTTTAAGCAATTTGGAGAACCGGTAGCAGAAATGTTGAGTAGTTTGGAGAACTGGCAAATGCTACCTCTGGCTGGCCCCAGAGTGGGGTGGGAATGGAGATTTTGCAATGTCCTTCCCCTGGAGTGGGGAGGGAATGGAGATTTTGCAATATCCTTCCCCTGCCACGCCCACCAAGCCACACCATGCCCACCAAGCCACGCCCAAAGAACCGGTAGTAAAAAAAAAATGGATTTCACCACTGCCCCATGGGCCAGATCTAGGAAATAGCACCAGCATCAATCCCTATCTTTTGAAAGCCTACCACCAACAGATCTCGAGAAAAACATAATCGTAGGCACACACACACTATACTGTAAAGCTGGAAAAAGGAAAGTCACTTTTTAAAAAAGAAAATCCATGCAGGCTGACGTGGCCGCAGCCAGAGCCTTCAGTATCCACTGTGACCTTTTGTCCTTCTTTGGAAGTGCCGGAGAAGTTAAGTCAGGATGGGAGAAGGGATCTCCTGGCAGTGATGGATGGAGAGGACTAATTTATTACCCCTCTAATATTTTTAGTATATTTATGGTCAGCTCTGCTTCTAATTACCTCACACGTGCTCAGAGCAATGGATGAGAGAATTAAACAGAAAACTCTCCCACTTATTTGGGAACTCTACAGTCAACATAGTAAACTAGGATGCTGCCGTTGCCAAGGGACTCGGCATGGAAGGGTCTTTAAGTGAGACAGGTCAACAAGTTTACTTTTGAGATTTTGGATGGGAGGGGGGAGGTGCTCAGCAAAAAATCCTTCCCTACAAAGATGTGGAATGCACATTTATTTTCCAGGCTCATAGCAAATTTCCTTTTCTTTCTTTCTTTCTTTCTTTCTTTCTTTCTTTCTTTCTTTCTTTCTTTCTTTCTTTCTTTCTTTCTCTCTTTCTTTCTTTCCTTCCTTCCTTCCTTCCTTCCTTCTTCTTCTTTCTTTCTTTCTTTCTTTCTTTCTTTTTTTTTTGGACTGTACTCATCTTTTACTATATTGACCTCTTAAAGTAAAGGTAAAGGTTCCCCTCACACATATGTGCTGGTTGTTCCCAACTCTAGGGGGCGGTGCTTATCTCCGTTTGAAAGCTGAAGACCCAGCGCTGTCCGAAGACTTCTCCATGGTCATGTGGCCGGCATTACTCAACGCCAAAGGCGCACAGAACGCTGTTCCCTTCCCATCAAAGGTGGTCGCTATTTTTCCACTTGTATTTTTTTACCTGCTTTCAAACTGCTAGGTTGGCAGAAGCTGGGACAAATGAGGAGCTCACCCGTTCTGTGGCACACTAGATTCAGAACCGCTGAACTGCCGACCTTTCGATCGATAAGTTCAGCATCTTAGCCACTAAGCTTACTGATGTCGTGTCCCACTCCTCCGCTGACGGCCGGGTCAGGGAAATCCGAATCAGGCTTGCCTCTGCAGCTCTGCCCAAAGTCCTAGCAAAGTCCTCAGAGCAGGCAGGAGACCAGTAAGTGACTTCAGCAAGATAAGTTCGACTTTGCCTGACTCAGAGACTGCCAGAAAGCAGATCCTTTATATAGGCCATGGGGTGTGGCTCCATGACTCAGCACTCATTAAGGCCTGCCCCTCCCTTCCTTCTGTTGCCTCCGTCTATCCAATCTTCTGATGCGAGGGTCACTCCAATCAGCTGTTGGAAGTAAACTTTCCTCAGGCTCACCTGCTGTGGAGGAGGGGGAGGGGTCTAGCTGCTCCGTTTGCCTGGGCATGGAGCCAGGGCTGGGGCCGGGAGGTGCCCCCTCCTCTGCAGCTTGTCTGGGCATGGAGCCAGGACTGGGGCTGGGAGGCATACATTCCTCCGTGTTCGGGAGCAGATAAGCAGACCCCGGCTGCGGTGAGAGCGGACAAGACACAACAACTGATGTGTCCCTATTGACCTCTTATGTTCTACCAAATTTCATTCCATCCTCTCGTTTCACCGGTTTTTAAGTTTGAGTTCAGAGGTTTTTGTATGCCTGTTTGTCTTGTCTTGGTCATATTGAGCGCTTACTTCTGTAGAACAAAAACAGAATAGCCAGAGTTGAAAGGGACCTTGGAGGTCTTCTAGTCCAACCCCCTGCTTAGGCAGGAAACCCTATACCCATGATGGCAAACCTAGTGCACGCATGCCAGAGGTGGCACGCAGAGCCCTCTCTGTGGGCACATGCGCCGTCACCAGCTCCTCTTCTGGTCTTTGCAAAAAGAGCCCCAAAAAAACGTCCTGAAAACATCCTGAAAAATGTCCAAAAACAACAAGCATGTACATGCCAGCCAGCTGGTCTTTGGGTTTCTGGAACTCTGGCGCATGCACAATCACACACGCACATGCATGTGAGCGTGTTCTGGTTTGGGCACTCGGTGTCAAAAAGGTTTGCCATCACTGCCCTATACCACTTCAGACAAATGGTTACTCAATAACTTCTTGTTGTGCCTTGCCCGCCCCCCTCTCCGCAGCCGGGCCCCTCCCATCTCCTGCTATCTCAGCCAGAGACTGATAGTGCAGACGAATGGCCTGGCATGCCTCCAGCCCCCAGTCCTGGCACCATGCCCGGACAGACTGAGCAAATAAACCTCCCCACCACAGCGTGTGAGCATGATAAGCAAGAAGCCAGTCACGAGCTAGAATTACTGGCAGCTGGGCAAGCAGACGAAGGGTGGACAAATCCCCACTTCCGGAGAATGGAGAGGTGACGTCAGCAAAAGGAAGGGAGGGGCAGGCCTGGATAAGTGCTGAGTCATGGAGCCACACCCCATGGCCTATATAAAGGATCTGCTTTCTGGCATTACTTGAGTCAGGCAAAGTCTCATCTGGTTGCTGAAGTCACACCTTGGATTCCTGCCTGCCCTGAGAACTCTGACAGGACTTTGGCAAAGCTGCAGAGGCTTCGTGGCCACGCTTGATTACAGACTTCCCAGACCCGGCCGTCAAAGGAGGAGTGGGACACAACACTTCTTTAAAACATTCCAGTGTTGGAGCATTCACAACTGCTGGAGGCAAGTTGCTCCAATTGTTCTAACTATTGTTCTAAGTGTTCTAGAAAGTCGGCACCCGCCCACCCTCCTAGAGAATGAAATATTTTGGGGAATATTAAAAAGGGCAGGGCAGAATATTTCCCCTAAAGGACAAATGGGGGGGTGGGGAAATCTTAAGGGAGGCAAAAACCAGCGCTGGGTCTCCCTGCCCCAAGCAGAAACTGAGGCGGAGAGCTTTTAGAAATGCAGATTTGGTAATCCATTCAGAAAGACTGGGTCAGACAGAAACTCCAGATAAGCAATTAGGCAAGACAAGATTAGATCAGACAAACACCTAGGATTTGCATTTCCCCCGTTTACCTATAGAGCCAGCCTTGACCCCTACATGGTCCCATAGAAATCAGAAAGGTATAAAACCCACCCTACTCTCAACTCCATTTTGTCACAGCATGCTGTGTGTGTGTGTGTGTGTGTGTGTGTGTGTGTGTGTGTGTGTGCGTGTGTGTGTGTTCAGTTCACCAGTAAACAGAATTTTTCTTTCCAATCAGCCTCCATTTTATTCCTGGCTTGGAACTGGACCTGGACTCTCCCAACACTTCTGAGTTGCAGTTATTATTGTTTTACTTCACTAGACAGGGATTATAATTTGATTGATTGATTGATTGATTGATTGATTGATTAGCTAAATTTGTGTTCAGTCTCATTGTAAGTGCTGTCTAGATTCTGTAGGACTTGAAACGCAGTGTATCTGAATGACATCAGGAATTGCTGACTGCCATATGTGAGAGAATGGTCTCATCACATATGGTGGGGAAAGGGAAGAGAAAGGGGAGGGGGGAAGGAAAGGAAAGGAAAGGAAAGGAAAGGGAAGGGAAGGGAAGGGAAGGGAAGGGAAGGGAAGGGAAGGGAAGGAAGCAGTGGTGGGTTTCAAATTTTTTTACTACCGGTTTTGTGGGTGTGGCTTAGTGGGCATGGCATGGCTCGGTGGGCATGGCTTGGTGGGCATGGCAGGGGAAGGATACCATAAAATCTCCATTCCCACTCCACTCTTGGGTAAGGATACTGTAAAATCTCCATTCCCTCCCCAGTCCAGGGGAAGGTTACTACAAAATCCCCATTTCCTCCCAATCAGCTGTGACTTGGGAGGCAGAGAATAGTTGGGGGTGGGGCCAGTCAGATTTTTTACTACCAGTTCTCCGAACCACTCAAAATTTCCGCTACCGGTTCCCCAGAACTGGTCAGAACCTGCTGAAACCCACCACTGGAAGGAAGGGAAGGGAAGGGAAGGGATGGGAAGGGAAGGGAAGAGAAGGGAAGGGAAGGAAAAGAAAGGGTTGTAGTTGAAAAAAGTGGAAGGAGTATTAGATACATTTGCTCCCTCAAGTTACTGATAAAGCTATAAACGTAGGATGAAAATCAAACAAACAAGCAAATAAGCAAGCCAGCCAGCAAGCAAATAAGAGAGGCATTCCTAAGAAACTGGAGCCATCATTCTGCATATCAGTAAGTGGAACACATTCCTGAGAATGAGCCTCTTCAAAACGTTTGTAATCAAAACGTTTGTGGGATCATGACATATTTTTCAGGGCATCTGAAATATGCCACGAAGCACAGAAGCTCAAGTGTTATTTATTCACTTCTCGTTCATTGAACCAGCCTCTGTTTCGAGCAGAGAAATAACTTGTCTGGAACAATCGTCCATTGATGGGAACCAAATCATCTTCGATCAACGGTTACAAGGAAATCAAGCTTATCCGGGGCAAAAGCATTCTTCCTCCTATCATGTTGCCCTCGCTCCGAATCTTTTCACAACATTCCCAAAAGGTCACCAGAAAGAAATGAATTGCTTTCTTTTTGCAAAGGATGAGTGTTCCTAAGAAATCACCCCCTCTCCCTTTAGCAGCTTCTGAACAAAGTGCAACTGAGGTAACAAGGGTGTGTGTGTGTGGAAATGTCACAGCACAAACATGTTCAAATCAGAGACAAGTTCGAGACAATGACGAATCCGCATATAGACGAGAGGTCGAACGACTAGCCTTGTGGTGCAACCAAAACAATCTGGAACTGAACACACTCAAAACCGTAGAAATGGTGGACTAATTTATTACCCTCTAATATTTTTAGTATATTTATGGTCAGCTCTTCTAATTACCTCACACGTGCTCAGAGCAATGGATGAGAGAATTAAACGAAAACTCTCCCACTTATTTGGGAACTCTACAGTCAACATAGTAAACTAGGATGATGCCGTTGCCAAGGGACTCGGCATGGAAGGGTCTTTAAGTGAGACAGGTCAAGAAGTTTACTTTTGAGATTTTGGATGGGAGGGGGGAGGTGCTCAGCAAAAAATCCTTCCCTACAAAGATGTGGAATGCACATTTATTTTCCAGGCTCATAGCAAATTTCCTTTTCTTTCTTTCTTTCTTTCTTTCTTTCTTTCTTTCTTTCTTTCTTTCTTTCTTTCTTTCTTTCTTTCTTTCTTTCCTTCCTTCCTTCCTTCCTTCCTTCCTTCCTTCTTTCTTCTTTCTTCTTTCTTTCTTTCTTTCTTTCTTTTTTTTTTGGACTGTACTCATCTTTTACTATATTGACCTCTTAAAGTAAAGGTAAAGGTTCCCCTCACACATATGTGCTGGTTGTTCCCAAATCTAGGGGGCGGTGCTTATCTCCGTTTGAAAGCTGAAGACCCAGCGCTGTCCGAAGACGTCTCCATGGTCATGTGGCCGGCATGACTCAACGCCAAAGGCGCACAGAACGCTGTTCCCTTCCCATCAAAGGTGGTCGCTATTTTTCCACTTGTATTTTTTTACCTGCTTTCAAACTGCT